>NW_028250882.1:0-249208 GCF_964263255.1 Lissotriton vulgaris | reverse complement strand
TGACCGTAGGGCCATGCGGGTACTTCCTTCTGTTTAACAGGTTTCTGACACTAGGTCGGCTACTTTTGTCGATTCCTGGGAACTCCTGGGAATTGATAATCGCTACTCAGAACGAAGTGCGTCAAGAACGTTACGGACGGTTTTTAGAGGATGGAGTTCTCTAAGCTGTCGGAAGTAGAGAGGATGTCGGCGCAAAGTTCAAAATTGCATAAGGTTGTCCGAACAAAATGTTTCCTGTTTCAGTTATTCCTGCTATTCCTGACTGTTTCCATGTTACTAGCGGGTGGAGTGTATTTTGGAATACAGTCGTTATTACCTTCTACTTCACCTACTTCTCCTTCAACTGATTTGAATTCTGTTTCCACTGTTTCTCCACATTCCTTTCATCATCTGCCCCAACATGAACAGGTTAGACGTGCGGGATTCATGAACAACTCCTTTGTTCAGCTCCTACATCAGCATCAGTTGGTGATGAATACTACTAACTGTTGGGTGTGTGGGTTAATGCCACATACCATGGATAAGGGTATTCCGTATTTGGTTCTTCCTTACAGCTCCCAGGGGTCGGCTCAGGCATTCCAAACTATGTTTCGTAGTGCACTAGATTCCTACCCCCATCGAGAGCCACGCTCTGCAAATCTTGGTCCCGGCCCGTACCACAAGACTTTGGCAATAGCGATTGCTGACTTAGATAGAGATATTTTTGATGCATCGCTTATTCCAGAGGAAGAGGTGCGAGCATACAAGGATCTGAGTGAGGCTGAGTATAGTATGTCAGTGGGTGATAGACAGCTTAAAAGCTCGTCTCCGATCTGGATCGTACCCCACCTCTGTAATTTCTGCTTGAAAGGTCTTGGTTATAATCCGAGAGCTCAGCTTGGGAAAAGTGCTTGTACTGAGACGTACGTTTTACCGATGCTCTCTTCCCCTGTCCTCCTAACTGCCAAGGGTACCTACTTTGTATGTTATGATCGCGCTTATACGTGGTTGCCCCGTGATTTTTCGGGCACCTGTTATATTGCGAATCTTTTGCCACCGACTTTTACAGTTGCCTCGGACTATCACAAGACTAGAGTTGTGAGAGGCGTTATTAGCAAAGAGGACACTACCGGTCAAGAAGCAGGAGACTTCTTTAAGGGTTTCCTGCCGTTTTGGGGACCTATGATTAATAGTAGGAACCTGAGACAGTTGACTCGTGTGGTAGAATCAACTGCTAACATAACTGCAAGTGCCCTTGGTAATCTGACAGGAGAGCTTCAGGCGGATAGGCTTATGACGCTGCAGAACCGTATGGTTTTAGACGTTGTACTCGCAGATAGAGGTGGTGTGTGTAAGGTGATCCATTCGAGTTGCTGTATTTTCATTCCTGATAACGCTCCAACTGTATATCAAGCCATCTCGAAGTTGCATAAGATCTCCGAGTCCATACACGTGGACGTAGGTGATTGGACGCTACTAGGATGGTTTTGGGGCCTGATGTCGACTTGGGGTTGGAAGATTCTGATGATCGTAGGGGTTGTTGTGGCGTTTCTGTTCACGTGTTGCCTTTGCGTGCAGTGTGGTCCTGCCTTATGTGGCCTTTGTGCTACAACGTGTATAAGACAGCCATCTGTTACCAAAGAAGCATTGATGGATAGAATAATGTTGCAACAACATCTGAACGATCTGATGAATATCGAGATCGATTCTGATATCGACTAGTGCTTGCCTACATGAGGGCAAAAGGGGCGTCTGAGGTTCCGTGAGAATCGTAATGACGTTTTTTTACTTGTTCAAAAATGGACGAGTTTGGTATCTATGAACCGCAAATGACGAGTTTAGTGGGTGTACGCCTTTTCGCTACACTACTTTGCACCGTTCGTCTCATTCGTGGGTTTCTTCATCTGAACCCACGGGTTCCATTTTAGATACGGCATCCATTTTGTTTCTTGCCCTCAAGTATCCTGCGAACAGACACTGTCCGCTTCGTGACCCTGGGATTCCCCAGCTCTTGCGGAAGACACATGTTCCTTTGAGGGTGTCTTTATGACGAGGGGGATGACACGGCAAAGGCAGATGGCTCCGCTCGAGGCTCATCTTGCCGTGCCGGTCTATTGTTTCAGCCGTGCATGCATTAGGCACGAATCCTTTGATCCTACAATCATGCTTCCGATATTGCCCCCTACACTCTTTTTCAATCTGTTGTCTGTTTTCTGTCTTCCTTGCACCTGTTTCTGTCTCTTCTCTTAGCTCGTTTACAGCCTAAATGGAATGTGCCTAATGGTGGGATAACGTGCTTTTACAGTTGGGAACCGGCGATCTTACTGTAACTATGTTTCGGGCTTCTGAATCATGAATGTGACCCTTTTGAAGTTTACTGTGGGAACTGAGTTGTAACCTTTTGTTCGCCATGTTGTGCTATGACGAAAAAGTGTATAAAAAGGAGCGATCCACGTTTGCAATTTGAAGCAGTCTCTCAGAACCTACACTCTGTGTACTTCTTGCGATCTCTGTATCCCTGCAGTAAATAAATGCTGATCTTTGACGCCGAAGGAAGTGTCCCGTGTCTCTGTGATTTGTACGCCGGAACAGGTAACCCACGAAGGTTTCAGGTGTTGTCCACTGGCACCGCTGACCCTTAGAATAGCCCAGTCCTTCAACCCTCATTTTGAGATTTCGCAATAATAGTTCTTTACAGCAGACTGAAAGACACAGCTAGGCTGCAGGAGGAGAAGATAGCTCAGTGAGCTCATGTAAATTCTGTAATAGTGAGCAGACTTGCATGCAGGCTACAGGGCTGAGATTCAAATAGCACCACAGCCGACTCTGCCTTTCATCCTTCTGGATTGACTTCTTAGTGCTCCACCAGAGCAATTGCCAACCCTAGCAAGGCCAATCCAAGGACCTCACTAAACCACCCAATCAGTAGTAGCGACGGACAGTATGTACAAAGGGCAGGGACTTAATCAACTCAAAATTATGACCTGCACTTACTGGGAATTCTTCGTTCATGGGAAATAATTGCAAACCCCAACCTTATTATAAACTGGGCTCAGCAGGTCATCTTCACCTATTGGCAAAGAGCATACACATGCTGATCCATCCAGTGTAGCAAGCATGCAGCCCAGGGCATCACAGACGTGTTATTGCTCAATCTCATTGGCTAAACACAACTTGTCCCTCTAAGAAGTTGGACGCCAACCACTGGAGGTCACATAATTAGTTAGCATGGAGGAGTCTCATTCGGTATCAGAATTAACCAGATAAATCACTCCACTAACTAAGAATGGCCATGCACAACCACCAATAGAATCGAGAAAGAGCTATCAATCTTTGAATCCTTTTTATTTCCGGCCAAGGTTCCCCTTTTTGAGTCAAATTAAGCCACAGACTCCACTCCTGGTGGTGCCCTTCCACCAATTCCTTTACATTTCACATTTGTAACCATACTTCCCCAGAACCCAAAGACTTTGGTTTCCCCGAAACAGCTCAGTAGTTCATGAGAATAACGCAGCTGGTTCGCTAGTTGGCATTGCTTATGGTTTGAACTACAATGGTATCTGATCGTCTTCAAACTTTCGACTTTCATTCTTGATTAATGAAAATTATCTTGGCAAATGCTTTCACTTTGGGAGTCCAGAGCTAGGGCCCGCCGGAGCTCTGACCCAAGACCGGTCAGTGCTTCTTTTCCCGAGTGAGCAGGCGGGTCTGCCAAAGCCAGTGGGTCTCAGTCACTTCGCAACATGGTGGGCCGGACAAGGGAGCACCAGGGCTTGGGTCTTCCAAACCTAGGCCCCACGGGGCTCTTACCTGGGGCTCGGGAAGAGCTTCTTATCCTGGACAAGCAGGGGAGGTTTCCCGGGCCTGCTGGACACCGTTCTGGGAGCTTTGTGGCACAGCAGGCTAGTGAAGGGACCCCAAGGACTGGGGTTTCCATCTCTGGGTACTCCTGGAGTCCAGTCAGAGCTTCTGAATACAGACAAGCATGGTGACCTCCTCAGTCCTCTAGGACCTCATCCAATGCACTTTGCAACACAGAAGGCTGGAGAAGGGAGCCCAGGGCCTCAAAACCCAGGACCCGATGGAGCTCTTACCTTAGGTCCGGTCACAGCTTATTATCCCAGGTAAAGGAAGGGAAACCTCCCGGGGCCTGCGGGACACAGTCCTGGGCACTTTGTCACATGGCGGGCTAGAGAAGGGAGCCCAGCACCTGGGGCTTCTACCTCGGGCCTGTTGGGGCTCTCTCGGTCCTGGGGACCGCCCAAAGCTTCTGAACGTGGAGAATCAGGGGAGACCTCTATGGGCCTGCAGGACCCCATCCTGGGCACTTTGCAGCATGACAGGTGGAGAAAAGAGCCCAGGGCCTGGGGTTTCTAACCTTTGGTCCACTGGGGATCTAACCTGAGCCTGGCCAGAGCTTCTGAATGCAGACAAGCAGGGAAGTCCTTCCCAGGCCTGTGGGCTCCCATCGGGAGCAGTCTAAGACATGGCAAGCAAGGGAAAGGAGCCAAGGACAAGGGTCTTCCCCCCCAACCCTCTAGGCCCAGTCGGAGCTTTTAAATCCAGACAATTAGGGGAGTCCTCCCTAGACCTGCGGGATACTGTCCCAGACACTTTGTGACAATGTGAGCCACAGAAAGGCTGGAGACTTCCATCCCAGGCCAGACAAGACTCTGGCCCGGGGCCCGGTCAGAGCTCCTTGTCCCAGACAAGCAGGGGAGGCCTCCCTGGGCCTGCAGGTCCCTGACTCAGGCTCCAGGTAACACAGTGGGCTTTGTGACAGAGCCCTAAGCTGGGGGCTTAAACCCGAAGGGTGCGAAGGCTCTGATCGGTGGCCTGGTCAGACCTTCCTATTCAAAAAGCAGACGACGTCAACACGCATATGCAGATCTCTATCCAAGGCACTTTGAGACATGACACATGGAAACCAGATACCCAGGGTCCTCACCCTGGATATGTGCCAAAGCACTACCCATTCTTGTAATCCATGCACACTGAGTGACAGTGAGAGACATTCGAGAGAATGTATCTGGCCTCCTGGAGCTTCAAATGAGCCCTCGTTCAGACTCCAGGGCAGCTTGAGAATCAGAACAGGGAGTCACATTAAGGGAATTACATGTTTTATTTATTTTAAGCAAAAAAACGTCGCCAGTGACACAGGCATGGAACATTTTGCACCACCCACGTAGGCAGGGTAAAGGATCTCTAATTTGACCTACGCCTGGCATCATTTTAAATACGATGTAAACTATTTTATACAATCTTTAAGGTACACAAATGAAACATACAGCATTTGCCTCCAGACTTTTAAGTGAATATGGCTCAAAGAAGTGCATTGTAGGTGTGAATATTATAACACTAAACTTTGTTTACTGCTTGCATCAATCTCACACTGAGTAAGAGCTGACTTGAGACCTTGGGGATAAAGAACTGTATACCTGCAAGTTATGCAAATTGCTACACAAGACATATCGACTCAGTGATCTAGCTTATAAAAAAAAGGAGCTTGCTTCAGATCCCCAGTGGAATAAGTTGCGTGAAATGCAATTCAAGAGTACTGTGTGCATCTCAGCAGTGAGTTTCTGGAACAGGCTCCGAATCAGGACAGAGGCAATGTATTAGAGCTCCAGCAGAGATATGTAGCAGGAAACAATGCAAACCACAGCAGAGATGCATTGTTAAATAGGAGTACTATGATCACTGGTTGCACAATAAATGATCTGTTGAAGACTCAATACTGCTTTACAAATGCATGCTTAAGAACAGTGATAGAGGTGTTTGTTCCATAACTGGACTTCAAGACAAGTGTATTGAAAAAGTAGGCTAGGTGGTGTTGTGATCTTTATATATGTTTTAGGACTGCTTTTGAGGGAGGGATGATAAAGATCTCACCCGGACCTGATATTTCCTCTAGCGTTTTGGTGGAACAACAAATGGCAAGATGAAGTACGCATAGGATGCTATAAAATGTAGGTGAAGGGAGTGGCCAGGTAGTAGTGGTAGCTACAAGGCCCTTGCTAAAATAATTACAAAATAGGTAACCCATTAAGCAGGAGATGGCAGGCGAGGGAGGGAGCTGATGGCAGGGAGAGTGGGTCACAGGATGAAAGTCCCTAATAATAGTAGCCATGTAGTGGTATTTAACTGCTGGGCTCTCATGAAAAAGAGATAAATAAGTTACTAAATAAAAAATAAAGTGATAGTGTAACATTAAAGAGTGTGAAGAATGTGATCAATTCCAATGGAGGGTAGAAACCCAAATACAAAAATAGTGCCCGTACGTCAGTAGTAGAAGGATATAAGTGAAGCAATGAGAAACATTGTAAACAAGGGAAAATAAGAAGTGCTCCAGGAGTAGGGCCTGTGGCCAAGATGGCAGCCTCATTGGACATGTAAACCAGAGCTCCATGCCAGGCCCATGATATATCCTGGATTTTTCCCCTTCATCCACCTTGACTAGTGCCTGCATGGTGCCTAGGAGGTTAGCGCAATGGAGGGGTACCATTTAATGCCGGCCTTGGGATCGGTGTTGATACTTCCTGGCAACTTGCAGTGCTGAGGCAAGGCCAGATGTTGCAGAACTGGTGTTGCAAGCCATGTCATAGGCCTTGGGTGCTGTAGTCCCATGTGCTTCCAGCCTTCAGTGGGCTCCAACAACAGGGGCAACTGCGAAGGGGGCATCTGGAGGCTGTGGGGTCCAGGCCTTTTGTCACTGCATGGCGAAAAGCCCCAGTGGTCATGACCACTCTTAATTGTGTGGGCGGGGCTGGCCCGACCGGGCGCTCATGACACCCAAGGAGACTAGGAATTCTGCGTGCCTCATGGGTGTGCTGCTGACCACCCTAGGGCTGCTCTATCGGCTGCAGATGCATTGAGGCCTGTTAACCTACTAGTGGCAACGGAGCCTGGCAGCTGGATTTATGGTGATCACAAGGGTGTACACCATCTTTTGCCTGAACACTGGAGTTGAGTTGTGGGGCTGAGGCGACGTATTCTGGCTGATCTTTCCTCCGACCCCACCTGACCCCCTGTAGACATTGCTTCTTGAAAGTGCTGACTGCAGAGAGGGAGATGTCAATAACTGGTGCTGGGCGTATCCAGGGTGGTTGACAGTGTGTGCTAGGTGTGCCCTCCTCTTACAGACCTGGGGCAGATAACCGGCCTTTCTCCCCACGCTCTATTATTTAGACTTATACTGGCGCCCAGGAGGAAGTTGCTAACATGGCGCCTCATTACTCTTACAGTAATTACTAATTGTTACCAGCCGTGAAGACTATTTATTATTATGCCCTCAGGATGATCCTATATCCTGTAAGTACATCAACTGTGCATTGTAGATACTACCCCACCCTTTGGCTATAGAATAGTGCTTTGTGTGAGTCTCCTAGGCCCAGGCTGGGTAGACACGACTGGCCGCAGAACACACTGCTCCTCAGTGGATTTACTATACTTACTGACCTTAATCAGCACAGGCTTTGAATTTGGCAGCCACCATGGTCCCTGACTAGGAGCTGCATTGGTTCTTAATGTATTGGGAGTTTTTCTTGGGAAGACACGCTGGACATGGGGATGCAAGTTGACCTGACACTTATCATAACTGGGAAATCTCGGGCCGTTTATTCTTCTACTATCTCCATCTCTGTCTGCTCCTGAGATTTGCAGGCCCAGTGCACTGAGATGGTGAAGCGCAAAAATACTAAAACGCAGCTCATGGGCACTGAGGGGGTGACTATGGATTTGACACCAATGGATAAGACTCCTAATAGAATAGCCTTCGTCATCTTGAAGCAACGCTTCGTTCTCACTCCACTCAGTCCGACAAGATGCTTCAGGCCATCATGACATCATGAACACTAAAACATCTTTGGAGGTCCACACTGATACTGTCTCTTTAGATGTTAACTCTTTGGGAGCTGACCATCGCAAACTACAGTTAGGGTGGAGGAAAAATAATCCAATTTGGCAACCGAGAAACTGACGGTGCAGGACCTGCAGGAGCGCCTACGGCATGTCGAGGGGGAGGTAGCTAATCTACATCACAGAGTGGAAGAAGCAGAGAGTAAGTAGATCGAGATGGAATAATATTAGCTGAATGGGCTTCCCTTAACGTGTGGAGGGCCAGAGTGTTGAGGTTTTTTTGGAGGCCTGGCTGGTGGAGACTGTTCTGGAAAGTAAAGTACCAAACTTCTTCTTCATTGAAAGGGCGCACTGCACACCGGTATGATCCCCCCCCTCACCCCCACTTTCCTGGCACTCCTCCTCAACAAAATATTGCTTGTCTCCTTAATTATTGAGACCACAACTTGTTGTTGCAGCGGTTTCAAACCAAGGGCCCCTGGAGGTACGAAAATGCATCTATCACAGTATACCCAGACTTCACCATGGAGGTATAACACTGCTATGGCTCCTACTCCAGGGTCAAGCAACGTCTTCGGGAGCTGAATTTCAAATATGCTCTCCTGATTGATGGTGACCAATCCCACACATTCAATTCTCCAGTTGGCGTATGCACTGGGCTACATGCCAAAGACATGGTACATGCTCCACCCGGGGAATTGACTACTGGGGACTGGTTGATACCCAAGACCAAAGGGGTGAAGTTGCCGCAACATAAACATGAAACCAACAAAAGAACAAGCAGCACCAGTGCAGGTTCTACCAGTCTCGGAGGCCTTACTTCACAGCACAAACTCTTTTGCTCCTCACTGCGAGCACCCATCGGAGTCAGGATCGGGGTTCAGCAGGGCCCAGCGTTCACCACAAGATCAGCAGATGACTTATAGGTGGGACATGCCTGCTAGGGTGGCAGCTGAACGGGAGAGGATGGACGGATCATGGGCTTGATGCCCCCCTGAAGGTAAGCAGCACAGTCCATGGAACTGAATGGTAATTTTCCTGATCTGGGCCTACAGCACGGACCTATTGAACATTGTTATCATCACTTAAAACATGCCCGTTCCCTATTTGAGCACTCTGTACAGACTTGATGTAATTGCTGTGTACCAGTTGTACTTTTTGGGGATTGTGGCATGGGACCAGAAGGTGCTCAGACCTGGGATAGGGTAGCTGTTTTATTGACATGATTGTTTGTTATTTTCTGGCTGGAGGGAGAAACAGCCAAGATGGGGGATGTAATATGGGTTCCAAGCATCCTGAAGATTGTAGTATGCAAACATGGCTAACACCTTTCATGCTTTAACTTGGGAAACCGTGATATGGCAAGCAACCCTGCTGGGAGACATAAGATATATGCTTATTTACGGAATAGACACATTCATTTTGCCGGTCTCCAGGAGACTCACCTAACCACAAGAGAACTTAATAAGGAGGACAGACACTGGAGTGAGCAAGTGTTCAGTACAGGGTACTCAGCCTATGCTCGAGAGGTCTTTATCTGGGTCACTCCGGAAGTGCCCTTCGTGAAGTCCAGAATCCTTGTTGATAAGGAAGCCCGTTATATAGTTCTTGAGATTACCTTGGATGGGTGCATCTTTTCCATTGTGTCCCTTTATGCACCTAACACTTTCGAGGGCATGTTCTTGGACTCCTTCTCCCCAACCATGTTGTTGGAGCCCCAGGCCCTGAGGTTGTGGGGAAGGGACTTTAATTGCATACATGACACTGCCTTGGATTGTTCAATACCCCCATTGCCAGGTACTCCAGGCACACAGGCAACACAACACTTTCAACTTTGGTCTATGATATCCGCTTTGCATCAAGTCCTCTACCCTTAGACCGAGGATCTTCCATTTCTAGGACTAGGGATCCTGTTGTTGTCTCCAGTCCACTGACCAGTAACCTGCACTCTCCCTATCACACCATACATGCCACACCTACTGCCCCAACTATATCCGTTCTGCCTGACTTCTTTTCCTACCCTGGGTCCGTTTCCAATCCCAAGCGTGTCTCTATCTCCTCCGGTAACTGTGGTAAAGGTCCTACTCAACCCTCCTTTACCCCTCTCGCTACTGGGTCAGTAAAAGCATATCATTCTGGTTCTGCTGAAAAGGGCATTAATAGGCCCTGTCTGGAGGAGAAGATTGCTGATCTCAAGCAGGATCTCTTGGCTGTTAAAGAGACTACTACAGTTCTCCCGGATGATGGAGAAGCTCTGGAGTGCTCCCACCACCCAAAGGAGAGATAATTACCACACTCAGTATTTGGTCTCTGCTCTAACGACCTTTCCTCTGTCCACTCCACTCATAGGTGGAGCTCTAGGCCTCTACCTAACCATCCCTCTAGGCCCAATAGACTTCTGCCCCAGCTATCAGAGGAGGACATTCACTCCATCCTACTCTCTTACCCTGTTTCGAGGTCTGTCTCCTCCTTCTCTACCCTCAACATCGTCTCCATAATCTCAGACCCCACAGGCAACCTAGTCTTAAGCACAAATCGGTGATCAAAGAGAATCTACTCCACATAACCACCTCTCATCAAGAAGTGATCACCTACAACAGGCATGTCAAATCAATGCTACTCAACTGCAGATCAGCTGTGAAACATGCTGCGGATATTTCAGAATTCATCATTGCACAAAACCTGGACCTACTGATTCTCACTGAAACTTGGCTCAATGACACCTCCTCCCCAAGTCTTGACATCCTAATCCCACCAGACTACGCCATTATCAGAAGTGATCAACCTGTTAAAACTGGGCATGCATTCCATGCATTCATCACTCCAACCTCACTGTAAAACAATCTCTATGCTCTGTGTTATCCTTATGTGAACAACTGGTCCCCAAAATCTGGAATAAAGGCAAGAAGGTTTGTGTACTGCGCTCCATCTATCATCCACCGGAAGACAATCTGGTCTTCATAGAGCAAATCATGGAGTTCATTAGCTCGAGCTCAGATCAACTCTGCCACATCTTCCTCTGAGACTTTAACCTTCACTGGAATGACGCAAATGATCCCATAGTCTGCTCCTTTAAGTCTTTTCTCTCTGACCTTAACCTATCACAGCTATGCAAAGCCCCTACACACACTAAGGGCGCTACTCTTGACCTGATAATTGCTAAAGACAATAGCCTACAAGTAGGCGACATCTTACCCTGTGACTGGTCAGATCATCATCAAATTCCCTTCAGCATCTTGGACAAGGGCAGGGGTAGACAGGGACAACCCCTCAAAGATAAACCAATTACGCGCAATATGAGAGACCTTAACATCAATACGCTAACCTCAATCACTAAAAAGAGACTACAGCCCCCCCCCCACATGACCAACTTTGACAATATCTCTGATCACTACATTAAAACGGTGTCTAACATTCTTGAAACTATGGCACCGAAGCCACTCAAAAGGATTCCTGTCAAACAATACAAATCCTGGTTTAATGGTGCCCTTAATGACAAGCAGTGCAATCTTAGACTCTCAGAGAGACTCTGGAGATACACGCCTTCCACCTCCAGTCTCACTCAACTGAGGAAAGTGAGAAGTACATACAACAAACACATCCACGTGGCTAAAATTGACCACTTCAGAACGCAGCTGGATGGAGCTAAAAATAGACCCAAGAAACTCTTTGAAATCATCAAGGAACAAGACAAGCACTCATCCAAACCTATCACTTCTCCGGTGTCCTTGCTTCCTAGTGGTGATGATTTCACTGTTCATTTTGCTTAAAAAACAAGAAGAATTGAGCTGGAGCTACGCCTGGACACTCCATCTCCATCTCGGAGGCCTCTGAACCCATTTGCTCTCCCAGTTGAGATGGTAGAATCCTCAACAATATCATCGCCCTTAGGATGCTCTCTCATTAATAATGGCTCTTGGAATGCCTTTCGCCTTAAGGAGCTTCTACACAGCATTTTGTCCCTTAAACCCTCTAACCATTTTAGTGATCCTTTACCGGCCAAGCTTTTTAAAGAGATTAACTCAGCCATTCTCCCTCTTAGGTCCAGGATCATTCATGAATCCCTCTTACAGGGAAAGATTCCCGACTGCCTCATGGTTTGGCAAGTTACTCCCACCCCTAAGAAACCCAACATGGACCTGTTGGATCCTAACAACTTCAGACCTATCACCAGCATTATGCTTCTAGCTAAGCTGCTTGAAAAATGCGTCCACTCGCAGCTATGCAAACACATTGAGAAATATCAACTCCTTGACACCCATCAATCAGGTTTTAGATCAGGCCACATGTATGCTGATGACACGCAATTGTACCTGAAGATCTCCTCTCAAGAGGACATAAAAACACTAACTGCTGCACTTGCACAAACCCAACAATGGTTAGCTCAGAACCATCTGCTGTTAAATACTCTCAAAACGGATTTCCTTTTGATTCCCCCCCAATCACTCAGCTCCTACCCTGGATTGGCTTAAACAACTCACTGCTCTGAACTGCACCCTCATGTTGTAGACTCTGCCAAATCTCTAGGCATCACCTTGGATAAACACTTAAACATGCAAGCGCACATCAGTGCAGCTAATAGGGGAGCCAATTTTCAACTTAACACCCTTAAGAAAATCAAACCTTTCCTCCCCACCGAAGACATCAAGCCGGCGGTTCAATCCTTGGTTATCTCTACGTTGAAATATGGTCTGGTGACCCTCGCTGGACTTCCCAAAGCTAGCTTGGCCCCACTCCGAGCTACCCTGAACGCTTCGGCGAGACTCATCACGGGCTCCAGAAAACATGACCACATCTCCCCTGACCTTTTGCAACTAAATTGGCTATCTATTGAAGACAGAATTGTTTCAAGATAGCTTGCCTGACCCATAAAGCCATACATTATAACACTGTGATCTACTTGGCAAACAAGCTTGAACTCTCGGTCTGGCTCCAGGAATCTGGAACTCCCTGCCTCCTGCGATAAGATCCAATCCCTCCACACTATCTTTCAAGAAACTGGTCAAACGGCTACTCATGAACAAACTTTAACAACATCCACTGACTCTCAGGATCTTGTTTGTTAATTTTCTGACTATTATTGTAATGCACGAGTGCGCTTTATTGTATGCTGTTTTGGTCAACTGTTTTGTGCTGTGGGACACCTCTGATAACACCAACTATTAACATACTCTGTTTCCCCACTTTGTTGTAACCTTGACGTACTGTCCCTTTGAGTTTGTTACCCTCGTTTTATCATTTCTGTACAGTGCTCTGATACCCGTTTGGGTCTTGTTTGCGTTTTATAAAACTTTTCAAATAAAATAAATGAATGTCTGGTGACTGGGACACCCCGGTGGGGCGGAGTATTCTTACTATGCTCCATACCAGACTAGATGACTTCCTCTGTATAGTGGGTTGTTAGCATGTTATATGTATTTCCGAATACCTGGGCAGGAAATTATCTGACCACAATCTACTCTTAGTTACGTTTCGAGGGAGGGACATGGGCTCCTGTCCCGATCTGGCAGTTTTGGATGGAGGCTCTACAAGATGAGGCATACAGATACTCTGTGTCCACACACCTCTCCCGGTATTTTGATGAGAACGCTGGATCGCCAGGTTCCAGGGGTTTGGAGTAGGACACTATAAAGGTGGTCAATGAGGGAGCACGGCTTAGCCATGACATGAGGAGTAGAATCGTGTCTCACCCATAGTATTTTAACTTTAGAGAATCGCCTGCAGACCACGGAGCTCGAGGCGGTGACGGCATCTGAAGATCGCCCCGACTGACGGCCTTGCTCCGTTAATATCAGGAAGAGGTACGAAGACTAAGTGACTAAGACTACAAAGCATCCTTGGCTCACTTGCACACTGAAGGCGATAAACTGGGACTCACGTTGGGATTGTTGTTGAGATCAGAGATTCCCAAGACCCTGGTGGGCGCCATACATGACAATGCAAGTCTCTGGAAAAATATGCAAGCGCACATTAATGAGGTGTTTGTGCAGTACTATGAGAGACTGTATTCCTCTCCCCGGGGACCCTCATCGCCACAAGTGCCAGAATACTTGCGGGCAGCACGTCTTCCCCTCTCAACCCACTGCAGTTGTTGGACCTGGTGCAACCACTACAGATGGAGGAGATTAATCTAGCAAACCGCCTGATGGCCCGTGATAGGACTCCGGGCACGGACGGGTTCCCTGTGGAGTATCACATGACCCTTGTTACCACTCTTATTCCTCGTCTACTGGAGATGTACCGGGAGGCACACCAACAGGGAGTCCTACTGCGATCTCTTCGTGAGCCATCCAAAGCCGGGCAGGGGCCCCTTTGAGGTAAGTTCTTATTGCATGTCATCAATGTTAAACATTGATTATAAGATTTTGAGTAAAGCCTTAGCCAATAGACTGCTCCTGATGCTTTGCACTTTGGTTAATTCTGACCAATATGGGTTTGTGACACGACGAGCGACGCACTGTAACCTAGGACGGTTATGCCATATTATAGATGCTGTGAATGGGGAGGTCGATCTACTGGTGGTGGTCTCCCTGGATTTTGGGAAAGCATTTGATATGCTTAGTTGGTCTTACCTGTTTCAGGTGTTGGATGTGTTTGGGATAGGTCCTAACTTTCTGGGTTGGAACAAGCTCTTAAATACAGCTCCTGGTGTCTTTTACGCAGAAGATGTGTTGATGTATCTCATGGATCATGCCCAATCACAACCGTCCCTTCATGACCTGCTTGATCTCTTTGGGGAGATGACAGGCCTCAAGGTCAACTGGGATAAGTCTTGTATTGTTCCTCTGTGCTGGGTTGAACCAGAACGCAGAGAAGAGCCAAGAGTGGGGCGCCTCCCCTGGCTTTTCGACACTTTACACTATTGTGGGGTAAATGTATACCATGATGACAAAGACCTCTTAGAAGGCAAACATGATAAGGCCTGGGCCTCGATTCACCAGTCCATGCATTGGTGATTTCGGTTGGCCCTCTCACTCATGGGCTGGGCCTCGTGGTAAAGATTCCTCCCGAAGCTCCTATGTGTTTTGCGACTCTGCTAATGATACTGCTCAGGTCTTTTTTCCGATCGTTGCGGATCCTGGAGTGTGAATTTATTTGGGGATCCGCTCAGAAAAGAGTCTTGCTGTCCGTGCTTCAATGTCCCATGCTCATGAGGGGGACTTAAGGTTCCAGACATGGAACTATATTTTGCAGCAGCCTAACTGCAATGGCCTATGCACTGGCTGGTCAGACATGGAACTATGGAAAGTAACATGGTTCCAGCAGACTTGAGGGACGTATACGTTACTGAATTGGCTGTTCACGCCGGGAAGACCAGCTAGGGAACTGGGTCTGCTCACTTGAGTTGCTAAACTCGTTTGGAGGCGATATATACAGCCAGGACGGGCACCGACCCCTTATGTGCCACAGCTACCCATTTGGCGCATGTCAGCTTTGAGATCTGTGCTGGATGTCCATGATCCCTCCCCACGGCGAAAAGCAGGAATCACCTCATTGTGTGACATATACAATGATGGGATCCAGTTATCTTTTCAGGGCATGCTTTAGGAACTTGGAGATGGTCTCTTTCTAACATACAATGCACTTATGACGGTCATTGAGGAGGTATGGGTGCTAGGACAAGTGGAGCCACTGTTACACTTGGGACTACCTTGCTTTTTGAAGCATGAACTGGGCCATAGGGCGATTTCCGTTCTCTATGTGACTTTACAGGGGGGAAACATGGACCCCTTAGCCCAGGTCATACTTTAGTGGGAGGATTCTATTGGCACAGAATTGACCTCCAAGCAATGGTCCACGGCTATGGAGTGGGTGAAGCAAGTTTCGTGTAATGCCGGTCTAAAAGTCGACAGTTCAACTATGTTCATCAAACTTACCTCACACCACATGGCCTCCGCAAAATGTTTCCTGCTGTGTCCCCTGCATGCCCTAGATTTGGCCACATGGATGTCACGTTCATACACATGGTTTGGGAGTGCCCCCTGCTGATGCATGTTTGGACTTGGGTACTAACAGGTGTCGTCCATGATTGATAATCAATTGCCAACAGACCCAGTCCTTTGCCTTCTGGCGCACCCAACGTACTTAATATTATTTGAAGTTCGTTGACCTGGCTTTGATCCTCTTTAAGCGACTTATTGACATTAAATGGAAGGCCCCTCACCTTCCCACGATCATGAACTGGGTACAGTTGACTCATAAATGGGCTCTGGCAAAAGCAGATGCCACAGCGCTTGAGCTTAAGGTGTGGGGAAGTGGCCGCGATGTGGGACACCTACGTCGTAAACTTGTCCGATAACTTGAATTCACCTCCCTGCCAGATGCTGACCTCAATTCGGAAAGCCAGATGACTTCCTACGTTGATACGTTAGTTGGCTTAACTGTTCACATTCACATGTTTTGCAAACTCTATGGAGGGCCGGCGTTTCCCTGGACAGAGTTATGTAAAGGTTCCTCTTGCTCCTTTGTTCCCCAAGAGACACTTGTTAAACTACATCTCTCATGTTATGACATGCTCCTATCATCTCTTAGTTCATGTTAGATGCATTGGGAAGCACCAGCTAGACAGTTTTAGGAGTTATTGATTTTCTTTTGGTACTTTTTATTATTTTAGTTGTGCTACAACATTGGCTTCTCTCTGAGATATAGGGTTTGAAATCCTACCCTGTTCTTATTCCATCTTATTAGATGCCCCTATATGGCCCCTAACACACTGTGAAATTTGCAAACACATTCTACTACATGTCAACTTATAAAGTGTTTGTTGCACCACCGAATGAATGTGAATAATACTGAATCCTGTACTATTCGTATAGCTTTTTGATTGAAAATGCCAATAAAGAAATAAAAAGGAAAGAGAAGTGCTCCAAGGGCAGAATAAAAAGAGGAATTTGGAGGAAAGGCATTGAATTAGAAGCAGGGAAGTGAGGCAGACAAGAAAAATCATCCAATCGTGGTCAACGGGCTGACCAAGAGTCCACTTGGTGTTTATTTTATTGTAGATAAAACGTCTACAACAACTAACAGCTATAGTTGTTGGTATGTCAAGACCTAAAAACTGTATTAAGTTAATAAACATAATTATATAAAAAAGAAATGCGTCTTAACGTACCTCTGCCCATTCAGTTGAACCCAGAAGTCCAAATTCTTCAGCATCCCAACTAGCAAATATAATAGTTCTTCTAGGTGTCCACCCTGAAACAACATATGCCAAGTCAATAGCAATGCAACGGATGTTGATGTTTCTATTGCACTAATAGAAGATTTAATTATTAGACAATCTCCAATTCATCACTAATATGTGTCCTATTAAATTAGGTCACAGTAACACCTCCTATTTACAGCATTTATAAATGCAGAACTTTAGTATGAGTCACAATAGAAACACACTTTATTGGTTTAGGAGTGTTGGAGTGAGAGCAGGCATTATGGGCAGAAATCAGATTCAAATATATGGTGTACACCTGTTATGAGTACCCACATTACCAATTTTTTTAATGCTTTTTTAAGTTACTTCCTGGAGAATGTCAGTGCTCTCAATAAAGTATAGGCATTGCGTGGTCCTAGTTTTGCCTTTGATGGCCCAACAGTATATGCATGTGATCACTTTTAATTCTTAATCATCATAGACCAGGAAAGGGAGAGCAGTCTATGTGTTTGATGTCACCAGGTCACTAAAACTTTACAATTGCTTTACAGAGGGAGAGGGAAAAAATGAACTATACAAAGTGTTCATTCATATGAAGACAACGCAAACACATGATCACATGGTTCCACACAACCTTTCTGTCGGTCTAGTCGGGTCTGTGCGTCCCTTCATATGAAGGACCATTCTAGAGTTGCAGGAGTCCAGTGAGGAGACTTCGGATTCAGCTACAGACCTCTAACTCTAGCATCACTAAAGACATCTAATAATTCTTGAAGCCAATTCCATCGCTTCTGTACCCTGTTGTTCTTATCGAACCCCAATTGACAATTGAATAAAAGAGGGATGGACCTCATCTCCAAATCTACTTTTCATACAAAGAAAAACAACACATAGCCTGTCAAACACGAGAGTCCTTTTGACATTTTATTAATTAAAAACATTCTTTAACATAGACTGTTTCACAAAAGAGAACAACACATTCACCCTGTGGACCACTGCTTTTTAGTTGAAAAATATGAGGTTGACAGCTCCCAAAATCTCCCTTAGGAACCTACACCCCTGTTTAAATGTCTACGTTAAGAATTGACCCTTGCACTGCCCATCATTTCCCTCAGGGTAGACTCAGATTTGAGGCAGGGACACTTAAACCAAGTTATTTGGTTTGCCAATACCAGTTCCATCTAGCAAATGCGTGGCTGTTTTGATTAAAGACACGTAAAATGTTTGGCTACTAAGCATGAAGGGCAGACAGACTAATACTAAAATGGTAAAAATATTGCCTCAAATAATTTACATTGGATTCTTTGAGGTTTGCTCGACAAGACGGCTTAAGACACATTAGGGCATTCTAGCCACAGACTTTGTAACATCTCTGCACCCATCCTATTTGTGGCTCAGCACTGTTACAGTTGATGTACATAAAACCGGATTCCATCTAATCCCTTCACTGAAAGAGAGCGTCGCACCGAGGTTAGTAAATTCTGACATTGCCAAATAGGTAATAAACAACTCTTAGACTCCATTGATACACTTGCTGTGCTCACTGGAATAGCAGTTTTTTAGTCACTGTGATTATTTGATGCAAATAACATCACTGGTAAAACATGGCATGGAAGTACAAATTAACAGATATGAGGAAATCTAGAAATCTGTGTATGACAACATTGCTGCTTTGCATTGGGAAGGTTGTGGGTGAGAGGAGAACAAACTCAAAATGTTGATGCTTGGATGTAAAAGTGATGACTGGGTGTGATTCCACCTAATGTCGTGCCAGTGACTTTACTACTCTTTGCTTTGTTCATGAAGTTTTTTTTTTCCTAATACAAATCTCTGTCAAGCCTCCAGCTGTAGCCTTGTCCTGCTGGATGAACCCTTTAGTAATCATTTTGTTGATCAAGAAGAGTAAAAGAACTGAATTGCTAGGGAAAACTTGTACGTTTTGAGGTCTTTCAATACATATATTTAATTTGCTATGTTTAATACATTTAGCTTAACAGAGCAATAGTCTACCGTGTATTACCAACTTAACAATGTACATGGATACATGAATCCTTAAGTCTTTTAAAATATTTACAAAATAAGACTGTGTTTAACGAAATCAGACGAAGCCACCAAATGGTTTAAATCCACTACTTTGTCTCACTCCACTGAGCCCAGCTCTCAAGATACCCCGTAGGAGCCCAAGGCAGATCGAGCGTAAACTGCAAATCACTTGTTAGCAGCTTGTCAGAGCTTATTTAGCGTTTCATCATTCCACAGTCAACAGAACAAATCAGTGAGAAAACACATGAGCCAGCTTTACCTGGCAGATGGCAAGTCAAGGAGGTGCTCAGCTAAGCCGACAGCCACTACCCCCAGCTAAGCCCAGGAATGCAAGTTTATATCCTTTCCACGCATGCAATGGCGGTGTGTAACCTGCGTCCAGGTGTTTCTGCAGATTCAATTGTGAGATGGCCATCATGCAGATTATTCTACGTGAGATGGTCTTGCAAGAGTAAGATGAGTATTCTTTTGAAGGAGTTAAAAGAAGAGGTGATCCTTCTATGGGTGGGGGTGGAGTCCCAGACTCTGGGTCTGCTCCAGAGAAAGCTTGGTTGAGAGTTCTTGAAGGCTGGAGGATTCAGGAGAAGAGAATCTGTGCTCTGGAGTGATCCTGATCCACCAGACGTTACCACTTACTTAGCCGGACAGCTGAGAGAGCTTGCATGGATAGCACTGTGGACAATGTAAGTTCATATGAATATTCTTTAGAGTGCTTTAGGAAGCCTTTTGAGAGAAGGAAATTGGAATGAAATGTTCATATCTTCTGGCGCACGGCTGCAGTGAGGGATGCTTTCAGGGGAGCAAGGTGGATTTTTGGAATTCTGGTTAGCACAGAAATGCGATGGTCAACACTCAAGAGAACTAGAGGTTGTACAATAGACCTTTACCTGTCAGGTGGAATGGTGACGTTGTCAGGCGGAATGAAGGCCTTCATTCCTTGTAGAAGTTTGATTTGGTAATGTGAACTTTTAGCTAGGCTACTGCCGTGCACCTGCCGTGCACCTGCATATTTAGATGTTTTCCACTAATACAGACTTGTGTGTTGCCTCCAGCAGTGGCTGAATTGGAACATCTCGGGGTGAAATGAGGAAGATCTCTGTTTTCATCTGGTTCACTTTGATGTGATGGTAAAACATGCAGGATTGTAGGACCTTTAAAGTGTTGGCTAGTTTGAGAACGTCTTCAGGAGAGGCTGGTTTTATTTGCTAGGAGTCGATAGACAGGTATGACTCGAAATACCTCAGAACTTTCCACACATTACCCTCTATATTTCCATAATTTTCAAGAGAGGCATTCTTGGCCATATCAAACTCTGCTGGCAGCCTGAGGAGGATAAGACGTCATGAACTGCTTTCCTCTAAGATGTGGAGTGCCTTTTGTAACATAGCAGTCTCTGTGCAATCCACCAATCCAATCCACGAGGCTGCCCAATCGTGTCAGGGTTTGATTCTATCCTGGAACCGCTGTCTATGTATGTAGATGTTTTACTAAAACCGTTCTTGCAGGACGTTCCATCGTACCTGCGTGACTCCATGGATTTTATAAATAAAATTGAAGGTTTCCCCTTTGATCCTGATATTAATCTACTAGTAACAATGAACATGTCATCATTATACAAACAGATCCCTCAACAGGATGGGCTTGACGCAATGGAGTCATTTTTGGAAACTAGACCCAGACCACACCGGGTACCTACGGAGTTCATCCTCATATTGGTATAAATTTTCCTGCGGAAGAATTTTTTCTAATTTGACAATGAATTTTTCATCCAAGTTAAAGGAACTGCCATGGGCTGTCCATTCGCGCCGGAGATGGCGGTCCTGTACATGGCGAAATATGAAGCTAGGTTTGTGTATCACAATAATCCTTACATTGCACATTTGAAGCAGTGGTACAGATACATTGATGATGTTTGGTGCCTGTGGGAGGGGCCCCAAACTATCCTTAAAGAGTTTCACACATGGCTGAATGATTGCAGCCTGGATATCAAATTCAGTCTATCATACAGCAATCAAAGCTTTGCATTTCTGAATGTCAATGTTAAAACTACACCCAGTGGTCTGATTACTACGTTACATACAAAACCTACTGACAAAATAATGCTCTCCACTACATAAGTTACCACTCTAGAAACCTGAAGAATAATTTGTCATTTGGCCAATTCTTGCGCATAAGGCGATATTGCTTGAGACGCGAGGACTACGAGCTACATGCAGAAGTTCTTGTCAACAAACTTTTGGAAAGAGGGTACCCAAAGAAACTGCTGAAAAAACACTCTCTCAAAAGGGCATGGCTTACTCCTAGGGAACATCTACTAACCAAGAAAATCAAGCCTTCCACTGATCGCATAGTTTGTGTTTCCACGTTTGGACCGTACACACAACCTGTGAAAAAGATCATACGCAGCAACTGGCATTTAATTGAAGGAACTATACACAATATTGGGTCACCACTCTTTGCTTTAAAAAAAGAACAGGAGCATTTGGCAACAAGTCACAAGCACAGCAGGACAATATAAGAAACCAGCTACGCTGTGTACCATGAAAAATCTTCCACCTGTTCAAGGGCACCACAAATGCAGGAAAGAATTAAGAAGAATAATCTAAGAGGGGGCGACCCTGAAACACTATTGACCCAGAAAGAGGCATTTTTGATTTTGAAGTTCAATACGGCCCTGCATGGCTTGAACAAACTTTCTGAAATCTGTAGACTTAAATGCAACACTTGTGAACTATACAAACTACATGCCCCAGAAGGCCATGGGGCACGTGACCTTTGAATTCCTGTTCCAGGTCGATAAAATAGCCATCACTGTTACCGCGGCACTCCTGAGGCACAGCCGGGAGTTTGTTTCTGTGTTGCACTTTAAGCTGTTTTTAAGAATTTTTGTGTCACTCGATACTTTTAAAAATAATTATTTGCCTACCTGACCAGTGCTCTCCGGAGCTTCTCCTCGCACCCTTTGACCCCCGCGCAGCCGAGTAAAACGCTGCCGCGGGCGAATCGTAAATTGCCTTGGCACCATCACCCAGCCGAGCGCAGGCCACGCCCATTCGCACTAGGCCATGCCCCCCCCCCCGACTACATAAAGCGGACTGACTAAGAGCCCGCCTGTAGATCGCGGCACTCCTGAGGCACAGCCGGGAGTTTGTTTCTGTGTTGCACTTTAAGCTGTTTTTAAGAATTTTTGTGTCACTCAATACTTTTAAAAATAATTATTTGGCTACCTGACCAGGGCTCTCGGGAGCTTCACCTCGCACCCTTTGACCCCCGCGCAGCCGAGTAAAACGCTGCCGCGGGCGAATCGTAAATTGCTTTGGCGCCATCACCCAGCCGAGCGCAGGCCACGCCCATTTGCACTAGGCCAAGCCCCCCCCGACTACATAGAGCGGACTGACTAAGAGCCCGCCTGTAGATCGCGGCACTCCTGAGGCACAGCCGGGAGTTTGTTTCTGTGTTGCACTTTAAGCTGTTTTTAAGAATTTTTGTGTCACTCGATACTTTTAAAAATAATTATTTACCTACCTGACCAGTGCTCTCCGGAGCTTCTCCTCGCACCCTTTGACCCCCGCGCAGCCGAGTAAAACGCTGCTGCGGGCGAATCGTAAATTGCCTTGGCGACATCACCCAGCCGAGCGCAGGCCACGCCCATTCGCACTAGGCCACGCCCCCCCGACTACATAAAGCGGACTGACTAAGAGCCCGCCTGTAGATCGCGGCACTCCTGAGGCACAGCCGGGAGTTTGTTTCTGTGTTGCACTTTAAGCTGTTTTTAAGAATTTTTGTGTCACTCGATACTTTTAAAAATAATTATTTGCCTACCTGACCAGTGCTCTCCGGAGCTTCTCCTCGCACCCTTTGACCCCCGCGCAGCCGAGTAAAACGCTGCCGCGGGCGAATCGTAAATTGCCTTGGCGCCATCTCCCAGCCGAGCGCAGGCCACGCCCATTCGCACTAGGCCACGCCCCAAACCCCGCGTATAAGTAATGTGCTCTCCACAAACGCGTAGCGGACGGGCGCAGAGGGCGCGCCGTCTGGCAAGCCCGTCTGGGCCCGTCCAGGCCCAGCCTGCCCCAGGCCCAGTCACTATGCCCAATTCTCCTGCTGTTCGACTAACCTACACCAGAGAAAGGCTCCTTGCACTTAACTCCTTGAAAAACTCTGAGTGTAACTACACCTACTCAGGCGAAAAACCTTATTTTACCTGTGACCTCTGCAATCCGGCGCCCACCGTCACACCTCGCCACGGCCTACAGCTTGGCCTTCTCAACTGTAGGTCCCTACCTAAACAGTGCTCTCCGGAGCTTCTCCTCGCACCCTTTGACCCCCGTGCAGCCGAGTAAAACGCTGCCGCGGGCGAATCGTAAATTGCCTTGGCGCCATCACCCAGCCGAGCGCAGGCCACGCCCATTCGCACTAGGCCACGCCCCGACTACATAAAGCGGACTGACTAAGAGCCCGCCTGTAGATCGCGGCACTCCTGAGGCACAGCCAGGAGTTTGTTTCTGTGTTGCACTTTAAGCTGTTTTAAGAATTTTTGTGTCACTCGATACTTTTAAAAATAATTATTTGCCTACCTGACCAGTGCTCTCCGGACCTTCTCCTCGCACCCTTTGACCCCCGCGCAGCCGAGTAAAACGCTGCCGCGGGCGAATCGTAAATTGCCTTGGCGCCATCACCCAGCCGAGCGCAGGCCACGCCCATTCGCACTAGGCCACGCCCCCAATCCCGCGTATAAGTAATGTGCTCTCCACGAACGCGTAGCGGACGGGCGCAGCGGGCGCGCCATCTGGCAAACCCGTCTGGGCCCGTCCAGGCCCAGCCGGCCCTAGGCCCAGTCACTATGCCCAATTCTCCTGCTGTTCGACTAACCTACACCAGAGAAAGGCTCCTTGCACTTAACTCCTTGAAAAACTCTGAGTGTAACTACACCTACTCAGGCGAAAAACCTTATTTTACCTGTGACCTCTGCAATCCGGCGCCCACCGTCACACATCGCCACGGCCTACAGCATGGCCTTCTCAACTGTAGGTCCCTACCTAAACACTCCCACAAAATCAACCTCCTAGTGCATGATCATGCCATTGACATTCTGTTCCTCACGGAAACGTGGCTCACCCCCTGCTCTGACTCTGACATTGTCAATGCCTTACCACCTGGTTACCAAATCCACTCCCAGAACAGACCCCTCGGCAGAGGAGGTGGCCTGGCAATAATTTACAGAGAGCAATTCTCCTGTAGAACCAATGATGGTAACATCGACGATTGCGAAAGTTGCCACTTTGCCTTACAGATATCTCCTGCAACCTCACTCTCAGGCCTACTGATATACCGCCCGCCGGGAGCCCCAGCCAAATTCCCTAGTGCTCTTGCTGACACAGTCACTCAGATGGCATCTGTTACTCCTCACTTTCAAATCCTGGGGGACTTAAACCTCCATCTTCTAGACCCCAAGGACACAACTGCCTCCGAACTCCTCCTTGACCTCATGTCATTTGATATCCGACTAGTAAATCTAGAGCCCACTCATGACAAAGGACACCTTCTGGATCCCGTACTCATCCACATCCCAGACCTCAAAACCCTCACTTCTCTTCCCCTACCCTAGACAGACCATTTCTTGAAACCCACTCACTGGCCTCTATTTGTCCCACCTACCCTTCCGTCTAAAACCCGGGTTACCGATAGACGTTGGCACAAACTCTCACCAGAAGAATGGGCTGCCACACTCATGATCACCACCCCCCCTTTGGCTTCCGACCCAGTCACCGCGGATTGTCAGTTCAACTCCTGGCTCCCCCACTCACTGGACAATCTTCTCCCTAGAACTACCACCTTAAAACGAGCCAAAAGAGTGAACCCGGCTCCTTGGTACACTCCTGATCTGAACCTCTTACGGAAGGAGTGCAAAAGAATATAGCGCGCATGGAGAAAGGATAAAACCATAGACAAAAAAGCTGCCTTCCGCCCCTCCTTAAAAAACTACAAACTAGCATTACGCAAGGCCAAAAGCACATTCTTCGAGGAAAGGATAAAAAACTCATCCAGCTCCGCTAGGGTAACCTTTATCATTTTAAAAGAATTACTCAAAGTTCCAGATCCGAGACCAGAGAAAATTCCAGACTCCAACACCTCGGAAGAGAAATGCATTAATCTGGCCAATTTCTTTGATGAGAAAATCCAGAAAATCCTCGCCTCCCTACCCCCTGTCGACCTCAGTCTCATTGATGAGGGTTGCACTAATTCGGCCCCAACTACCACCCACCTAAACTCTCTCGGCCCGGTAACTACCGAAGAGGTTCTAACTACGCTAGCGACAATCAAAAGCGGTTCCCCTAGCGACCCGGCGCCCTTACGCATTCTAAAAAAAGTGGCCCCCTCGATCGCCCCCCCTTTAACTGACCTCATCAACTCTTCACTGCTCCAGGGAAAAGTCTCCCCTAGCTGGAAGGCTGCTGTTGTCAAGGCGCTCCTTAAAAAACCTTCACTCGACCCCCTGGACTTGACCAACTATAGGCCAATCTCCCTCCTCCCCGGAACTAGTAAAATTACCGAAAAACTAGTCAACAAAAAGCTCTCGCAGTTTCTAGAGACTAACAACCTGCTCAGAAATTCGCAAACCGGATTTCGCCCGGGACAGGGCACGGACATCGCCCTGCTCGCAGCAGTGGAGGAGGCCAGAATCATTTTGGACGCAGGAGGATCAGTGGCGGTGATCCTCCTGGACCTCAGTGCGGCCTTCGACACTGTCAACCACTGGGTCTTTATCCAGCGACTCAAAAACATCGGGGTGGACAGCACCGGCCTGGCCTGGTTCACATCATTCTTGGACCACCGCTCATTCCAGGTTTGGGAGAACGACACCCGCTCCCCCACAACCCCCCTCCAATGTGGAGTGCCCCAGGGCTCGTCTTTAAGCCCGACATTATTTAATGTCTACATGTCCCCATTGGAGGAGGTGGTCATTCCGTTCGGAGTGAAAATCATCAGCTACACGGATGACACTCAATTAGTGGTGTCTCTATCTCATCCCAACCAGGAACCATCTAACCTCCATAGCTGCCTCTCAGAAATTCAGGGATGGATGAATATTTCGTCGCTGAAACTCAACGGATCTAAGACAGACATCCTACTCCTTGGTCAAAAGGGGCTTTCCCTTCCCCCTAACATCTGGCCCCTCTGTTTGGGTGAACCTCCAGTCCCCAAGACCAAGATCAAGAGTCTAGGTATCTGGCTAGAAAAAGATCTGTCTTTCAAGACCCAAGCCAAAAAAATCGCTGGAACCTGCTTCGGGCTCCTTAAATCTATCAGGAAGATTCTGCCCCTACTCCCTCCTTTCTCCCAGAAATTGCTCATCCAAGGCCTCATCCTGTCAAGGCTGGACTTTAGCAATGCCATCTATCTGGGTGCCCCCGAAGCAACCCTTAACAAACTGCAAAGGATCCAGAACGCCGCAGCTCGGATTCTCACCAATACTCCAGCAAGATCCTCGGCCAAACCAGCGTTGAAACATCTTCACTGGCTCCCAGTGAGAGAGCGAGTCAAATTTAAGGCCCTGAGAGAGCGCAAATTTGAAAAAAAATTATGTATAGGCCATATTTACAAGCACATCGTATAACGTAGGAATGAAATGTATATCGTAATGTGAAGTTGACACTTATAGCATATAGATGACCGATATAATCCAAAGTAATATAGGAAATGTAACTGTATTCACTTTAGAACATGTATTAGATTTAGAAGGCCCGTATACGTAGTGGGCTGATGTAGAAATGGTGTAGAAATGCTTACGAAATGTAGAACGTGCAAAGTAGAATTCATGTACGTGTGTAACCTTAAACCGGAGAAGCGGCGAGAAATGAAACGTGAAGAAATGTGTAGAACATGCATAGCACGATATAGCGAATGAGAATATAAAGTTATGCTTTACGTAGTCTATATTCTATGTACAATGTATTCACATATACGTAACAGACTTTTGCTAAGTACGAATATATATATGTTAAAGGTTATACTGTGTAGAAGGCTTTTTGTAAGAATGTTAGAAAGGTTTAGGTCATTTGTGATTTTAACCTGACTGACCAAGGGTTCGCAGGAGTGCAGTCCAATGTGTGTAATTTAGTGGACTCACAGGAGTCGTGAATAGCTTGATGTGGACGTGAGAGCCAAGAAGTCTAGCACTTGTTAGATTTAAGGTGACAATACCGGACGGGGCTTATTGCCTAAACGTGAGGAGAGACGCTTGGAATTTGAGACTTGTTTTTGAATGACCATTCACAGGACCTAGAAGGGTCAAGAATCGCAGTTGTAAGTTAAAGTCTTGTTTAAGTTCATATGACTTTTGATCTGAAAGTGTCAGTAGAAGTCGCCAACAAGAAGACGAAGATGACATCTAAGGAGAAAGGTCAACTTAACGGACGGCGAAAGAGATGAAGCAATGGAAGAAGCCAGAAGCTGACATCATCGGGGAAAGTCCGTGGTGGGCGTCAAGGGGCGTTTCACCCACACTGTGATTGTGTATTTTAGGGACAGCACCCCGGGGTGAAGATAGCAATTGGCAATTAGCGAAGGGAACAGCGAAGCGAATTGCTCAGAGGGAGCTCAGAGAGAAGGGCGAAGGGTAGATGACTTGAGCAGATGCGCTGAGAGAGATCAGAGCGCAAGAGAGCAGTAGGCCGAGGACCCTTAGAGAGCGGATGGGTAGGCAGAGAGGGTACTGCTTCTTAAACTTAAGTTACCTTTAGAGGCTAAGAGAGTTTGAACTTCTTTGGGAGTCAAACTGCTGACTCCTTTTTAGGTTAGGAACTTGCGAAGTAGGGATGTCACTTAGTATAGAGTAGGGACAGATTTAATTTGATACTTCTCTCTTTCTGTAGATGACGCAAAGGAACCACTTCACATCGATGCTTTAAATTGCTGATTCTGGAATTGATTTTGTATTCTTTTGTATACTTTGAGGTTTATCCTGAGAGGATTGTATTCACATTTAAATTTGACTTTTATATAAAACTTTCAAACTTTATCAGTTGTAAGTGGTTCTTCAGAGTGGCGTCAGTTTATGGGGTTTATCTAACCTATGCGGGGTTTGTCTTTTACTCAATGACAGATACCAACGGTCCAAAATTGACGAATGAGATAAGTTATTAAATTGATCATAAATTGATATAAAAATCTCATTCCCCGCAGTTGGTAGCAGAGTAATGATGGTTATCTTCTTGAGGAAGACGACCTAGGCCAGGTTTAGTTTACCCCAAGGTCCCTAGTCATCGACGACCAGAAGAAGAATTGCAGCCGAAGACGGTGCTGACGGTGCGACGAGAGAAAAGCAGCAGAGTCGGTCGAGAGTGAGTATAAGGGTCATGCGTTGTAAGATTGCGGTGTTTTATGTTGTTCCTGTGTTGTAATGTCAAGCGGAGTTGAATGCCTGTAGTGTGATTGGGGGAAGGTTGTGAGCGCGCGCAACCGGATGAAATCTTAAGCTCCACGGAAGGACTTAAGTGGTTCGGGTGTATCGAACACCCAGAGTAATTTGTCTACCATTGAAAGGGGGTCATGAGGTACCATTGATCGCCCGAAAGACCGATGATAGGGGGAGCGTAAGAGTGAGTGAATGAGTAACGGACGCTGGTCGTACGTTTACTGTGTGTAAGTAACCTATCAGTTGAGGCGATCGTCTGACCGTAAGAGAGAAGACGTTTCGTCAGTTGAGGTAGCAATTACAGTTAGACTGTGGCCGTACAGTCAGAGAAAAGTGATCGCTTGGACGGAAGTAGTCATTTTTCAGTGTATGAATGAAAACGCATGCGAAATCGTGAGACGAATTGAGAAAGAAGGAGAATTGCTGCAAGAGGGAACGAGTGACGTCAGCATAGAACCGCGCTGAGATTGGTTAGTTTGTCAGACGTCAGCGAAGAGTCGCGCTGAGATTGGTCGGTCAGCGTAGAGTCGCGCGGAGATAGGCCGGTTAGCGAGAGCCGCGTAGGGATTGGTTGGTGGTTGTCATCGGGACGTAAACAAGGAAGAGTAAGGGGAAAATTGTAGATTATCGAAAATGAAGTGTTTTAAGGGATTAAGAACACTCTTTAGGAGGAATAGAAGAAACTTATATGCCGGAGAGGAAGCTCCACCAGAAGGCACACCAGCTTATCATATGGCAGTGAATGTAGGCTTACACTCGATACTATGGATCTCTGAGTGGAATAAGCTAACTGAAGGGAGTAAGGAACTGACGTTTCCGAGATTCGGAACGTTTAAGCTAGATGTGTTGAACGAACTAAAAGCGGTAATGCTTGCAACAAGACCTCTACCGAGGCCAACACAGTTCGAAGCACTTAGTGTATGGTTTAGAACAGCACACGAAAAGAGCGTAAAGAGGCACCAAGAAAGAGTGAGACGATCAGTAAAGGCAGTACAGGATGCCAAATGGGATGAGGAAGCTAAGAAATGGAGGGTGCAGAAGATAGAAGCAGACAAACTGTACCCGATGCTAGAAGTTACGGGAGAAAGGAAACCTCTAGAGGAAGATGAGGAAAGCGAGACAGAAGAGGATCTGATAGAGAGGCTATTGACAGATAGACCACCTCCGTACAGCGGAGGGGCCGCAAGTCCCATATTACCACAAGAGGACGGAGCTAGATGGGGGGAATATAAATCGATCCCAGTAACAGATTGGGATGCCAAGAAAGAGGAGGAAGTACCTCAATCTAGTTCCGAACAGAGAGTAGTGGGAAGATTCGTGGTCCAGAAAATGCCAGAAACGCAACATGCAAGGTCCTACCAAATGCCGGATGCTCTACAAGTACCGGTTACCATAGGCCCTATTGTGTCAATCTACAACCCAGAAGGGGTCCAGCAGGAGGAACAGGCACGATGGGACAGGGAAAGGGCAGAGATGGAGAATAGGAATACCATGATGAATCCTCAGAGACAGATACTAGCACCGATGAGTCGGAGTACCCCATTAGATGCTGCAACAGGTCACTGGGTAGAACAGGGGGGTCAAAGAGGGCCAATGGACTTAAGGGGACCAAAACCGAAAACCCATAAGGAATTAAGGGAATACCTGAAAGAATGGGATACTGCCGAAGAGGTTCAGAGTAAAAGTTTAGAAACAGGAGCAGAGTGGAGAGATCAGGATAACCGGATCCTCTCTCATTGTGGAGCTGGCGAAAGCAGCCCGGAGTGGGAGAGAGGGAGTCAGGAAAGCAGAGGAATTAATTGTCCTACTATCACCAGTACAGGGTGTGGCGAAGTGCCTCGCGTCACCTTTAGTGAAGGGGAACGAAGGACGCAGGAGTACCGTAATACTTTCAGATGCACTCACCATACCCCGGGTGAAACGGTGCAACATTGGAATCACGGGAACATGGAGAGTCGTGAAGGGTCTCGCCATGCATCCGGTGATCATGGGCGAAGTCATGAGAATATAGGGAGTCGCGAAACGTCCCGCCATACTTCTGGTGATCAAGAACGAGATCACGGGAACATGGAAGACCGGCGAGGACCTTTCATTTTATTGAGCGACACCAGACAGCAAGCGAGTTACAGTGATTTAGAACAGAACGGTGGATCCTATCTCGAATCTGGAGAAACCGAGCCGAGAAGGCGCAATGTAGGGATGGGGGATGGAGCAATGTTCCACCACACCCCACGGGAAGATGGAAAGGCTTGGGATCTAGAGAGGTGGGAACAAAGGGATGGAAGGAAAACTCCTCATAACTCACCTGTGTTTAGGCGTAGGGCGCATAGTGGAGGTGAGAGAGGTATGAGCGAACCACCTAGGACTGACATACTGAGAGCTGAAATAAAAGCAAAACGGCTCGATGTAATGAGTTTGAAGTCCGACTTAGATGAAATAATTGATGGCACAGTGGCAATAGAGAGATTAGAATTGTACGCACCAGATGAAATACTGTTTTTATCCAAGGATGTTACTCGGAGAGCGAGGTCAGCTCATGAAAATTTATCAAATTTGGCAAATAGGTATATGATAGACCTGTCACGAACTAAAGCTTTACAGGGTAACCATAGGCTAACTTGCTCGGATCAGGATCTGGATGAGCGTAGAACGATCGCGCTGAAGGTACACATAAGGGAACTGATTCAGAGTATTAGATTGTGGAGGAATTTGGATAAATGGGAGGAAAGATGGTCTAAGAAGGGATCCGTCAGAAGGAGTTCACTTACAAGGTCCCCGGATACAGACCTAATGCGAATGGAAGCTTTCCCTTTGCGAGAAATCGCGAACGGAAACTACGTTCACGTACCCTGGAGTAGGGGGGATTTGGCGGCATTTACCAATTCCTTCCCAAAGCTTAGAGAAAATCCCGTTGAGTGGTACAAGCAGGTAGAGAGGTTCGTGAAGATCTCTAAGGTGCTGTGGATCGATTTGAACACATTGTTCGATATCGTAGTACCCGGAGATTTGTGGACGGCATGCAAACTTAATGTTGAATGGCCTACTTGTGAGCCTCCGAGAGATAACCGGACAAATGGTCCATCAGATAGAGTCATGGAAAAATACGAAAGAGTAATAACATGGCTGAAAGAGAAAGTGCCAGTGCAGGACATAGACTGGGTTAAGATAGATCGAACAACTCAGGAGCCCAAAGAGACAGTTCACGAGTTCTATGAGAGGCTATTGAAAGCATTTAAACAATACAGTGGGTTAGACGTAATGGATCCTAAAGACATAGGACAGTTTGTGTCGAAGTTTGTTTTAGGATTAAGACCATACATAAGCCTGATGATACAACAGCATCTGATCTGTTGGCAGAACAAACCTTTAGACGAAATTTTGAGGTATGCAAGGTATTGTAGCGACGAAATAGATTCAAAGGCAAAGAAACTCAAGGAAAAATTAATGCTGGTACAAATGCAAGCAGCTGGAAAGGGTGGACAGCGGCAACAGGGGACAGGAACGCAAGCAAAGAAACAGAATAATCAGAGCAGAGATGAGGAAGAAAGACCGAGACCGAGAATGGATATCGCGACACTGAAAAAGACAACGAGATGTCATCAGTGTAACGAAGTGGGACATTGGCGACGCGAGTGTCCTTACAATGTTGAGACAGGGGAATTAGAACAGGAGGAGGAAGAGGTACAGAATAACGTGGTTAAGGGAGCCGCAGCCCCGAAGGGAAAGTTTATCAAAGGGGGGACTCAGACTCCTCGAGCCCCGTTTCCTCAACCACCTCGCATTACAAATGGAGGGAAAACCTATAGACAAATGCCATTGTTTGTAGGAGGAGAAGAATGCTACTACGTTGATCCCCTTACAGGGCAACGAGTAAATAGGGAGGAAGACTGTACTCTAGGAGCAGCCCTGGAAGTAGATCAGAGAGGACCATACGTAGAGGCTGAAGTAGCTGGATGTCCTACAACCTTTTTGGTGGATACAGGGGCCACTCGATCCACGTTGAGATCAGCGGTAGTCCCAGGTTTGCCAATATCGGGAGAGACGATTCAGGTGGTAGGAGTCGCAAACAAGAGGATGACGAATCCTCTGACAGAACCAGTGTCAGTAAAGATAGGGAATTACAGTGACGAACATCAGTTTGTGATCTGTGATTCTAGCTCTGTGTGTTTGCTAGGAAGAGATCTATTGTGTAAACTGAATTGCACAATACATTGCACACCTGAAGGAGTAGAAGTACAGACCAATGATGAGGATGCCGATTTTAAGGTTGTAAACTCGCAAGAGTGCGTGGAACTATATCCTACCTTAACAGTGGAAGAACTTCCACAGGATTTGAGGGAGAAAGTGTCAGCTGAGGTGTGGGATTTTACTGGAGAAGAAATAGGACTGATCAAAGGAGTAGAACCAGTAAAAATCTTGGTAAGACCCAATGCTGAGTATCCAAGAACTCCACAATACAAGTTGACTCCAGAGACGATTGCAGGAATAAAGCCTGTGATCGAATACATGATTAAACAGGGAATACTGAAGGAGATCGTGGGAAGTCCATGTAACTCCCCGATTATGGGTTTGCAGAAGCCTAGTGGAAAATACAGAATAGTGCAGGATCTTCGGAAGATTAATAACATTGTCGTCTCATGTTGTCCAGTGGTACCGAATCCATCAGTGATATTATTTCAGATACCGTTCCAAGCTGAATGGTTTACCGTGATAGATTTGTGCCAGGCTTTCTTTTCGATACCTTTAGATGAAGAGAGCCAGTATCTTTTCGCTTTTAAGCTGGAAGATCGCGTCTTAACATGGTGTCGTATCCCTCAGGGGTATACAGAAAGCCCATCGATCTTTAACCAGTTATTAAAAAGAAATCTTGAAAGTCTAGTACTGCCCAAGAATTCGGTTCTAGTCCAGTACATAGACGACCTCCTAGTTGCGTCAGAAACTGAGGAAGCTTGCAGAGAAGACACCATAACCTTGTTAAATCACTTGGCCGAGAACGGACACAAGGTGTCTCCAAGTAAATTGCAATATTGTATGACTGAGGTGCAATATTTGGGCCATAGGATTGAAAAGGGAAAGCGGAAGGTGTCTCCAGACAGAACAGAGGCGATCATGAAAATGAATGCGCCTACAACACAAAGAGAAGTCAGGATGTTTCTAGGTATGGTCGGTTACTGTCGACAGTGGATAGCTAACTTTTCACTGAAGGCAAAACCGTTATTACAACTGACGCACAAAGGAGTAAGTGATCCGGTACCATGGGACAAAGATTGTTTGATGGCGTTTTTGCAGCTGAGGGAGGACTTGTCGTGCCCCGGCCTTAGGAATGCCTGATTACACAAAACCATTTTTGCTTTACTGCTGCGAAAGAGAGGGATGCGCTTTAGCGGTTTTAGCTCAGATCCACGGAGATGCGCGCAGGCCAGTGGCGTATTTCTCGGCTACATTAGATCCAGTAGCCGCAGCGTTGCCCGGATGTCTCAAATCCGTAGCTGCAACGGGTGTCAGCATTGAACGTTCTGAAAGCGTAGTAATGGGTCATCAGTTAGTGGTGTACGTACCGCATTCTGTAGAATTGTTAATGACCAGGACTAAGACTCAGCATCTGACAAATAGCAGGCTCACACGCTACGAGCAAGTCATACTGGCTGCCGAGAATGTGACCCTAAAAAGATGCTCCGTCTTGAATCCTGCAACTTTGATGCCACTTCCGAATGAGGTGGATGACGAAGTTTGTACAGATCATGACTGCCTTGATGTGACTGAACTATGCACCAAACCGAGACCCGATATTGTAGATGAGCCATTGACTGACCCCGATGAAATTTTCTTTGTTGATGGTTTATGTGTAAGAGACAATATCGTTCAGCTGAGAGCAGCTTATGCAGTTTGCACAATTACGAGAGTAATAGAAGCCGCTTGCCTGGAAGGAGTACACTCCGCTCAGGTAGCTGAAATTGTTGCTTTGACGCGTGCTTGTTTAGCAGGCGACAAACTTCGAGTCACCATATACACCGATAGCCAGTATGGTTTCGGGGTAGTTCATGATTACGGGCAGTTATGGTCTCAAAGAGGTTACATGACCTCCTCGGGTTCTCCCATTAGGAATGGAGAATTCGTGAGACTTTTGTTAGAGGCATTGCAAGGCCCAACAGCTATTGCAGTGGTCAAATGTGCAGCGCATACAAAAAATGTCGATTTTGTATCACTAGGTAACCGCTATGCGGATGAAGTAGCGCGTTACTGCGCAGAACAGGGATATTCTCACACTGATGTAAAAGTGGGGGGAATCCAGGAAAGAACTGAATTGACAATGTTGTTGGATACTGTAGATACGTGGGATGAATTAAGAAGTGTTCAGGAAAATGCACCAGATGATGAGAAAAAGAGTTGGGAAACAGCGGGTTGTTCCAGAAGTGAGATGAATTTCTGGATATCCGCCGATGGGAGAGCAGTTTTACCAAATGAACTTGTTAGTCCAATGGCAAGGAAATTGCATGGATCAGCACACATAGGAAGAGATGCTATGGTGAGAGTATTCAGACAAACGTGGTTTAATCCCAAGTTTAGAGTAGCGGCAGAAGCAGTGTGTCAGCGATGTGCGATCTGTCAGCAACTAAACGTGGGAAAGAGAACGCCAGTTACATTGAGTCACATTGGGAGGTCTGGGGGGCCTTTCAATAGAATGCAGCTTGATTTTATAGAAATGCCTAAATGCAATAGACTCAGATACGTTTTAGTGATTGTTTGCATATTTTCTAGATGGGTTGAGGCTTACCCTACACGTAGGTGCGATACACTTACGGTAGCAAAATTGTTACTTAGAGAGTTGATACCGAGGTTTGGGGTGCCATCCTCTTTGGAATTGGACAGAGGAACTCATTTTAACAGCGAAATAGTGAAGATGCTATGTTCAGCTTTGGGTATCGATCAGAAACTTCATTGCAGTTATCGACCAGAAGCTTCAGGGATTGTAGAGCAAATCAACAGCACGATAAAGTCCAGACTTGCCAAAGTTTGTTCAGCAACATCCCTGAGTTGGCCAGACGCACTTCCAGTGGTTCTTATGAGCATACGTAGCACACCGGATAGAAAAACAGGTCTCTCTCCACATGAAGTGCTAATGGGGAGAGCTATGAGATTGCCATCGGTTCCGACTGCAGCTCTAGTGAACATCACAGACGATTTGATCTTGGACTACTGTAAGGGACTATCTGATGCTGTTAATTCTGTGTCCCTCCAGGTCCAGGCTGCAGAGGTTCCATCAGCACAAGATTTGTGCCATGACCTGAGTCCGGGGGACTGGGTCCTGGTGAAGAAGCATGTCAGAAAGAACTGCTTAGACGTGCGCTGGAGAGGACCGTTTCAAGTCATACTTGTGACGAATACTGCAGTAAAGTGTGGAGGCCTGCCAAACTGGATACATGCCTCACACACCCGAAGAGTGCCAACACCTCTAGAAGAAACAGCTCCTCTCTCGGATGAGAATCCAGCGGAAAGCGGAGAAGCTATAGAGGGGGAAAGCCAAGCTGTGGAGGTGAGCGAAGAGGCTGAGACTGAGACGGAACAGGTCGACGAAGGTCAGGACACCAGTGGGACCGAAGTCGCCTCAGGAGAAGAGAATAATTGGGAGATCGAATCAGATACTGAACAAGCAGAGAGTGACCAAGAGACAAGTCCAAGAACAAGGAGCGGGAGGACAAGGAGTGATGAAGGTAGTTGGCCGGAGAGAAGGAGAAGGCCAAGCTTAAAAGCAGATCAAGAAAGAACTCTTGTCCCGATCGCTGAAGAATCGGACCAGGAGTGGGAAACTATAGACTCAGGAACTGAAAGTCCAAGGAGATCGAGAAGGGTACGTGTGCCCTGCAGAAGGTACGCCACCCCAGAGTGGACTTATCTAGCAGATGTCTTGGGGACAGAAATCTGGGAGAGTGAAGAAAGTGAAAGTAATCGATCACGATCCATTTGTGGCAGTGGAGATATGGATGTTGACGCCTGGACTCGAGACTGAGGGATTACTGACTTTCACACTTCCCATACCCCCATATTTGAGTCAAATTCAAGATCTAGTGCTAAATAGATTACAATTTCCAACTTTCGGTCAGCAAATTCCAGAAGAAGAAGAAAAAGTCATTCGTTTTGAATTATTAGAAATTGTTGTGAAAGCTGCAGGTGCGAGAATAATTGTTGATGCATAAAAGACTTTTGTATATAAGCTATAAAGAAGAAGATAACCTAGCGCCGAGTGGAAAGAAGAATAAAATTAGGGATTACATTTAGAGGACGGAGAAGGGTTAGGGTTGTCTGTTGCTAAAAGAGAAAAGGACATTGTTGCGAAAAAGAGACTTTGTAATAAAGAGCACTTTACAAGACTGAGAAAGCAAATAAAGCAAACAAAGACTGCAGAAGGAAAAACTTTTTCGCAAAAGAAGGAGTTACGCTGTTTTGATAACATGGAGAACGGCAACCCAAACCGAAAAGCTTGATGTATAGTAGGTACACTAATAGCAGTAGTAATATTTCTCATAATTACAGTAGTGACAATATCATACATAATAGGACATGAAAGTGATAAAGAAACAGCAAATGTACAGCCTGTAACGACTTTGAGACCTGCTCTTGTGGGGAAAAAGGAGGAGAGCAATGTTATACGTGAAAAGGCGTTATTGGCAGATGAAGCTCGTAGATTACATGTAGACGAGTCACAGGGAAACTTTAGGTCAAACGCATATGCCAAATTGTTATATGAGTATATCGATGCCATGGAGGCCAAAGATTGCTATGTCTGTATGCAATTGCCGGCTTCTGTAGACGAAGGCATTAGATATCATCATCTCCCATTGACTTATGGGATAACATGTAGTTTACTGCTCAGTATATTTTATGGTAGAGAAGGATTTGAGTACTACTTTTCAAATTATGATTCGGTACTGCCTGAAGTTCCGAATTATAAACAAATGAATAAGTGGGACTATTACAAAAAGGAGGATAGACTAGCCAAATTCTTTCTTCCTTGGGATACACTAGATACTTCATATGCACGCAGAAATAACCTGACTTGCAAAGTGTCAGAGGTTGAGAAAAAGTTCATAGGACAAGTAGATGATAGATACAGAAGGCAGAAGATTCTAAAAATGTCAGGACAATGGAAAACAGATTGGACCGAAGAAGAGAAAGCACATAAAAAGAAAGGTAGCAATGGTCCAATAGCTTTGGATAGAACGCAGAAAGGAAAGTTATGTTTAACTCGAAGCAAAACGTATTATGAGAGTGTATTTGTAGGTGAAGTAAATTGTGAACATGCTTTTAGATTAGAGTACTATACGAAAGATTTTATGAAAGGAATGCAAGTTATTCCGAATGTGTATTTTGTATGTGGAAGAAATGCCTATGTAAAACTACCTGACAATTGGTATGGTTCGTGTTACTTGGCAATTGTCTTCCCCAAAATATATCATGCAAAGGATGTAGCGATAATAGAAGGAAAGGCTTCGAGGAGAGCGAAAAGGGAAGTAGGAGATGCAGAAGTAGTAGGAGATGTATTTGGAGCAATGTTTCCTATGTTAGGTTTAATACTTAACGATGTTAAGATCAGGAGACTGGCTACAGTTGTGGATAGATTATCTGCAAGTACTGCAAGGTCATTAATGTTGGTAGAAGGCGAGATGCAGTCGATTAGAGCAATGGTTCTTCAGAACCGACTTGCTTTAGATGTACTACTAGCAAAAGAAGGCGGAGTTTGTAAGGCTTTGAAGGTCCAGGAATGTTGTACTTATATTCCTGATAATTCAAAACCACTTGAGAAAGTCATACAGAACATTACACAAATTCATCAAGAGATCGCAGATTTATCAAAAATAAACGTTTGGGAAAAAGTCGGTCATGGAGTAGGAAAGGTTGGGAGTTGGTTTGCCAACCTTGGTAAAAGCATAGTATGGTACATATTAAAACCTGTATTGATAGTATTAATTTGTATAATCACATTGTTAGGTTTAGTAAAATTGTATAAATGGTATAGGTCGAACCGGTTACAACGAACAATGAGAGAGCAAGAAAGGAGATTAGCTGTTTTACAAGATCAACAGTACAAAAGCTTAAGAGCACTCGAAACGATGAAAAGAGGGAATATTGTAACTAGTCCTGTTTAGAGATGTTATTCAAATTGCATTTAGTGATGACTCCTAGAAGTCATCAAAGGGGGGACTGAGAGAGCACAAATTTGAAAAAAAATTATGTATAGGCCATATTTACAAGCACATCGTATAACGTAGGAATGAAATGTATATCGTAATGTGAAGTTGACACTTATAGCATATAGATGACCGATATAATCCAAAGTAATATAGGAAATGTAACTGTATTCACTTTAGAACATGTATTAGATTTAGAAGGCCCGTATACGTAGTGGGCTGATGTAGAAATGGTGTAGAAATGCTTACGAAATGTAGAACGTGCAAAGTAGAATTCATGTACGTGTGTAACCTTAAACCGGAGAAGCGGCGAGAAATGAAACGTGAAGAAATGTGTAGAACATGTATAGCACGATATAGCGAATGAGAATATAAAGTTATGCTTTACGTAGTCTATATTCTATGTACAATGTATTCACATATACGTAACGGACTTTTGCTAAGTACGAATATATATATGTTAAAGGTTATACTGTGTAGAAGGCTTTTTGTAAGAATGTTAGAAAGGTTTAGGTCATTTGTGATTTTAACCTGACTGACCAAGGGTTCGCAGGAGTGCAGTCCAATGTGTGTAATTTAGTGGACTCACAGGAGTCGTGAATAGCTTGATGTGGACGTGAGAGCCAAGAAGTCTAGCACTTGTTAGATTTAAGGTGACAATACCGGACGGGGCTTATTGCCTAAACGTGAGGAGAGACGCTTGGAATTTGAGACTTGTTTTTGAATGACCATTCACAGGACCTAGAAGGGTCAAGAATCGCAGTTGTAAGTTAAAGTCTTGTTTAAGTTCATATGACTTTTGATCTGAAAGTGTCAGTAGAAGTCGCCAACAAGAAGACGAAGATGACATCTAAGGAGAAAGGTCAACTTAACGGACGGCGAAAGAGATGAAGCAATGGAAGAAGCCAGAAGCTGACATCATCGGGGAAAGTCCGTGGTGGGCGTCAAGGGGCGTTTCACCCACACTGTGATTGTGTATTTTAGGGACAGCACCCCGGGGTGAAGATAGCAATTGGCAATTAGCGAAGGGAACAGCGAAGCGAATTGCTCAGAGGGAGCTCAGAGAGAAGGGCGAAGGGTAGATGACTTGAGCAGATGCGCTGAGAGGGATCAGAGCGCAAGAGAGCAGTAGGCCGAGGACCCTTAGAGAGCGGATGGGTAGGCAGAGAGGGTACTGCTTCTTAAACTTAAGTTACCTTTAGAGGCTAAGAGAGTTTGAACTTCTTTGGGAGTCAAACTGCTGACACCTTTTTAGGTTAGGAACTTGCGAAGTAGGGATGTCACTTAGTATAGAGTAGGGACAGATTTAATTTGATACTTCTCTCTTTCTGTAGATGACGCAAAGGAACCACTTCACATCGATGCTTTAAATTGCTGATTCTGGAATTGATTTTGTATTCTTTTGTATACTTTGAGGTTTATCCTGAGAGGATTGTATTCACATTTAAATTTGACTTTTATATAAAACTTTCAAACTTTATCAGTTGTAAGTGGTTCTTCAGAGTGGCGTCAGTTTATGGGGTTTATCTAACCTATGCGGGGTTTGTCTTTTACTCAATGACAGATACTAACGGTCCAAAATTGACGAATGAGATAAGTTATTAAATTGATCATAAATTGATATAAAAATCTCATTCCCCGCAGCCCTCTGCCTGTCCCACAAACTCCTGCAAGAAAAAGGCCCCCCCATCCTTAAGAAATTCATCAGGCCCTACAAAGCCACAAGATCCCTTCGCTCTGACCACGAACACCTTATCACCACTGTCAGAGTGAAGAGGGAACGCACTGGCGGACGGCGTTTTTCTGTGAACGCAGCCCGCCTGTGGAATACTCTCCCCCGCACTCTAAGAATGGAACCAGACTACCTTCGGTTCAGAAAACTTCTGAAAACCCACTTGTTCCCCTGATTTCCTCCCTATGTCACCCCCTCGACTGCCCTGATCTTAGCGCTGGGATGCTCACGGGATACTACGCGCTTTACAAAACCCAAATAATAATAATAATAATAATAATACCGACTCGGCGGTGCTTGCTGGAATCAGATGAGCGCGAAGGACTGAGAAGCTCCCTTTCATTCATTCCCCTAATTATAGGCAAGTCACTCTCTGCCGCTTTTTCAGATACAATGTCAGAACAAGTGAAAGTTATTAGTTTTACTGAGTGCGCGCTTTTTCGTGTACAAGAATAGACAGGATTTGACTAATGCAGACCCGGCAAAAGTGCAACCACATTCCTAGGCGGCGTCTGCCGAGCACAAGGTAACATTGTATCCAAAACTGTGTTTTGACATCGCACACAACATTGCACGCTTACTTTTAAAACCCACACTAGAGCCCTTACATTTGTTTCACTTGTTGGTTTTAGAATTGGACACGTACCAGATTATTCTAAATAGCTTTTATGCGCCTGCCCACTGCAAGGTAGGAACACCTATGCTTCTACTTTACGTAGATGACTCCACTGTGATGAGCCTTTTCATCGATTACATTTTTCTAATGCCCTGATGTCTAATTTCTAATCTCTTCCTTATAGCTTCATTAAGAAAAGAGTTGACGTACATATACCGAACAGCAGTTTCTCCAGATTAACTCTACACCTGAATTAAGGTACATGTATACATCATTTGGCCCAGAATGACTGTTGAAACATGGTGGGGGAGGTTTCACAGGCATTTCAGTTTTTTTTATTTTTTAGAGCCCAAGAACGAGTCCAAGCCCTGAATAGAATCCCGGAACTGCAAGGGATTCGAAACACGTTGGCTATGAGCATGGGGGACCATTGATGGGGTGTGGCACGAGGGAATTAGTTAAATAATATTTCCCCCTCAGTCCTGACAACACCGGGCAGTGTTATTTATATCCCTTCTCACTCACACAGGCAGGACAGTAGATATGTGTCTAAAAATGAGTCAGTGTCAGCCTAGCGTACCAATTTGAACCTAGGACTGGTTATATTTTTGACTTGTATGCCCTTGTTCATTTTCACTGAGGTGTTGTATTTCTTTCACAAATTTTTTTTTATTATGTGCTGTATTTTTGCTTTAAAATATGCTTTCAAATGTGATGATAAAGTGTGATTTAATAATGTGTCATTCCTTTTAAAGACATGTGTAACTGATTTGAAATGTCTTTTCAAAAAAACTAAATTAAGCTGAATAAAGCTTATAAACGTTAGAATTAACAGTCTAAGGTTTATTGAGATTCAAATTGAATAATCTCACTCGGCACCTTATTTGTTTTTCCAATATATGGGTGGTCCAGTCCAGGGAGTCACAGACCCAAGCCTTGCTTGATCTTATCTGCTATGAGTACGGCAGTGGCACTAGAGCTTCAACTGCTAGAAGGAGAATCATTGAGGCCCAATCGGCCTTACAGCAATTGTGAGGATGGCAGCTGCCCAGGCAGGAGCTACAAGTGCCATGAGGTTCACAGCAGCCCTATCAGGGCTACAACTGCAGTGAGGTTCATGCTGACTCATTATGGGGTTCCGGGTTCCTGCTTCGCACGGAGCCTGGTTCTCGCCTCATCTCGGTCACCAACGTTGATCTTCCTTTTCTCATTACGCGGACCCCCTGAGGAAGCGCACTTTTGTGCGAAATGCATTGGGGATTCTAAAATAATGTGGACCATTAACACATTGCTTATGGAGAACTAACTATGGAATATACGTTGTGGTCATCTTGTCATATGAATACAATATGATGATAAACAAATAAACTGTTGAAGAAACTGAAAACTTCTATGGAGTAAAATTTATATTTCATTTCGGACTAACTGCGTTTAACAATATACAGCATCATTATGCTCAAGAGTACCCCAGGTTATTCTTACTCGCTGTAAGATTTTCTGTACTATTTGTCTATAGCACCTCGGGATCCAGGAGGTGGACACCTGAAGTACCTATAAGATTTAAGAATTGGTTCAACTTTCAGTACCTTATATACTCTTGGAGTGCAGCAGTATTCATTTCTTTTCTTTCATTATGGGGTTCGCCATGGCCAGTTGCCCTGCAACAACTGTGGTGCCGGTATACGCCCAGCCAGAGCTGCCCCTGACTCCTTAGCCAGAGTGAGCCTCATCTGCTATGTTGGAACGCACAGAGGCACCCAGACCTACAAGAGGCATCAGATCCCTCCAGGCAGCAGCATAAGGGATGGACAATGACCATGCCTGGGTCCCTCTATGGCCTATGAGGGACTACGCCTGAGCACCAAAACTCTCTGCCTGCTGTGATGAAAAACCAATGATTTCATACTAGCTGACCACGAGGGACTATAAACTGAATTTCTATATGCTACGTAGCCGTGGGTAAAAAGGTGATCAAATAAGTGAAATGATTGCACATTTGACTGGTGGTCCACCCACACCTGACCCTTATTTATGTATCTGCCATAATTGTTGCGGGAAAAGTTTGTCTAATGTGATGTGGGTGGGAGATAGAATGGATGTGGATAAGGGTGTAACACCACATTAAAGTTGGGACCAGGATTCCTGCCCTGTACACTGGATTGAAATGTATAGTATCAAGTAAAATTGTGAGATTAAAAAGTGCATTCTGTTTCTGAAAAAACAAAGCAAGAAACAAGCACGGGGCTGGACTCAAATGATTATGTATGTTGATTGAGTGCTAAGTTCTGAACTTGTGCCCCCACACTTGTACATGAGAAGCATGTGACTGCTCATCCTCGCTAGCCTGTGAGTCAAGTGTTTTTCCTTCCTGTGGCCAGTTGTCCTGCGGCCCGCCCATTTTTCCCACCATTGCGGGCCGCCCCCTGCAATCTCATTCGTCGCCCTGTTCCCGCCTCCCAGATGCTCCTCCATCCCACATCCCCTCATATGGAGGCCGTGCCTGGACCGCGCCCAGCGCCTGGACCCCACGAACGCCATAACGCCCGACACCGCTACGATGCCAGAACCCTCCACACACTCAACACCGGACGATCACACACCTGCTTCCTGGCAGCCCTGAAGCGCACCCACGGAGCTTCCACCTGCCGGAACTTCAGCTTCCCAAGCCTCCACCCCACCATGCTGCCGACCAGGAAAGAACCCCACCACCTCAGATGCATCCTTCTCAACACAAGCTGAGCCAGCAAACACGCCGTTCAACTCTGGGACCTACTCGACTCAACCTCCCCAGACGTAGCCTTCCTGACGGAGTCCTGGCTGAACCCCGCCTCGGCACCCGACACAGCCATAGCCGTCCCGGAAGTACAAGATCACCCGCAGGGACCGCACTAAAGGAGCAGGAGGAGGAATCGCCATCGTCCACAGGAACACTCTCAGAGTCTCGACCAACACCGACGACACCCTCAGCACCCCCGAACACCTGCACTTCCAGATTCCCCCCGGCCCCAACACCACCCTCAGAGGAACCCTCATCTACAGACCCCCCCCCCCCGAACCCCTACCACAGTTCAGCAACTTCGTCAGCACACACTCCCTCGCCTCCACGGACTACATCCACCTTGGGGACCTGAATTTCCAACTCGAGAACAACGACACAAACTTCACCACCCTGATCGACAACCTAGCCAACCTCGGACTCAGACAACTCGCCACAACACCCACCCACTCCGCCGTTCACACGCTTGAACCCATCTTCTCCGCAAGCCCCCACGTCTCCTTCAACCACACCACCGAACTCCACTGGACCGACCATCGCTGCATCCACTTCACCTTCAAGAAACCCACCACGCACCACCGCACCCAACAGAAGCCTCGCCCCGGCAGGAGCAAAGTCACCGAAGACCAGCTAACCACCACCCTCGCCCAGAGCCCACCCGTCGACCTCACCGACCCCGACACTGCCGCCCGCAACCTCAGATAGTAGATCAACGACTACGCCAACACCCTCACCCCGATCAAGAAACCCTCCAACAGTCATACCAACAAGAAAGCCAGCTGGTTCACTGACGACCTCAGTGCCTCCAAGCAAACCTGCCGAAAGCTGGAGAAGATCTGGCTCCGTGAACGAACACCGGACAGCCACGCAGCCCCCAAGAACGCCACCCGCAGACATCACCTCATCAGATCCGCCAAAAGGGCCACCTTCAAAGACCGCCTAGACAACAACGCGCACAACAGCAAAGAGCTCTTCAACATCGTGAAGGAACTCTCCAACCCCAGCTCCAACACCAACGACGTCCCACCCTCGCAAGACCTGTGCGGCTCGCTGCCCTACGACCATCATCCGCACCAACCGCCTGCTCTCCTGGACCAACATTAATGACGACGACACCAAGGTCATGAACGCCATCCACTCCGGATCTCCATCAGACCCATGCCCACACCACATCTTCAACAAAGCCAGCACATGCATCGCACCCTACTCCGGAAAGTCATCAGCACCTCCTTTGAGACAGCAACCTTCCCGGAGAGCTGGAAGCACGCCGAAATCAACGCCTTACTCAAGAAACCCAAGGCGGACCCCAAGGACCTTAAGAACTTCCGGCCCATCTCCCTGCTCCCATTCCCGGCAAAGGTCATCAAGAAGACCGTCAACGAACAACTGACCCGCTACCTCGAGGAGAACACATCCTGGACCCTTCCCAGTTCGGGTTCCGTAGCAACCACAGCACAGAGACTGCCCTCATCGCCGCCACCGATGACATCAAGTCCCTGCTGGACAATGGAAAAAGAACAGCCCTCATCCTCCTGGACCTGTCATCCGCCTTCGACACGATCTGCCACCACACACTACGAACCCGCTTCCACAACGCCGGGATCCAAGAGAAGGACCTGGACTGGACCACCTCCTTCCTCTCTGGCAGAACATAGAGCGCCCACCTTCCCCCTTCCGCTCCGAAGCCACCGAGATCATCTGCGGCGTACCCCAGGGCTCACCCCTCAGCCCAACTCTGTTTAACATCTACATGGCACTGCTCGCTCACGTCGCCCGTCGGCACGACCTCAACATCATCTCCTACACCGATGACACCCAGCTGATCCTCTCCCTCACCAAGGACCACCACACCGCCAAAACCCTTCACGAAGGAATGAAGGCCGTTGCTGAATGGATGAGGAACAGCCGACTGAAGCTAAACTCGGACAAGACGGAGATCCTCATCATCGGATCCACCCGTTCAGACTGGGACGACTCCTGGTGGCCGACCGCACTGGGAACTGCTCCAACACCCACCAACCACGCACGCAACCTAGGGGTCATCCTCGACTCCACCCTCTCCATGACTTAACAGGTCAACGCTGTCTCCTCCTCCTGCTTCAACAGCCTCTGCATGCTCCGCAGGATCTACAAGTGGATCCCCACTGAAACAAGAAGAACGGTCACCCAGGCCCTCGTCAGCAGCAGGTTGGACTACGGAAACGCCCTCTATGCAGGAGCCTCGGCCAAACTCCCGAGAAGGTTCCAACGCATCCAGAACACCTCTGCACGCCTGATCCTCGACAGTCCTCACCGCAGCCACATCACACCCCACCTGAGAGACCTGCACTGGCTCCCGGTCAACAAGAGGATAACCTTCAAGCTCCTAACCCACGCACACAAGGCAGCTTCTACACCCCCACCCAACAGCTGCGCTCCACCGACCACGCCCCCGCTTCCGAAGAGCGAGCTCCGGTGGCAGATGATTCTCAAACCTCGCCACCAAGACCTGGAAAACCTTCCCCATTCACCTATGGCAGACCCAAGACCTGCTAACCTTCAGAAAACTCCTCAAGACCTGGCTTTTCGAGCAGTAAAAGCATTCCCCACCCCAGCGCCTTGAGGCCCTCAAGGGTGAGTAGTGCGCTTTACAACTGATATGATTGATTGATTGACTGAAGTGTGGAAAGCGGTGTACATGGCCAGGTTTACGGAGCCATAGTAAATGCACTTCATTACACCAGTGAGGAACAATCTCAACCTACATGGTCGGGTTTCGGTAGCCCGTCTTTTGTGGTCCCACAAAAGAGGTCTGGCATGTTGTTTTTCAGATAACTTGAGAACAAGTATAATGCTGGTGAGTCTTCACATATCAGGGATATTCATAGCACAATGGTGCCCACTCCTGTGTAATGCTTGAACAACCACAATGACAGTTATTCTTAGCATGCTTATAATTTTATTGCTACTGCAGTTTGAGGACTTAACTTGCAAGTTTGATGTATTCTTGTTGCATTCATCTGTCAGTGTCTTTTCATACGCACACCCATTCATCCAGCCACTCACTTACATAACCCTTTTTTCTTGAATGCATCTCTTCATCCATTAATTACCCATGCACTGCCACCCACTTAGTCAAAGATACATTCACCCACCCATCAATGCAATTTCATTCAGCCATCCATTTGTGCACTCACATATACACTCTTCCATTTATTAAACAATTGGAATGTTCACACTCATCCACTTACTCATCCCAAAAGTGCACAAACACCCTCGCCCCACTGAAGAAACTCCCCCACAGAGACACCAGCAAGAGGGCCAGCTGGTTCACCACAGAACTCCTAGATTCCAAGCAAGCCTGCCGGAAACTAGAGAAGAAATGGCACAGTGAACAAACTCCGGAGAGCCACGCAGCACACAAGGACGCCGTCCGCAACCACCACCACCACCACCTCATCAGGGCTGCCAAGAAGCCCTCCTTCAAAGACCGCCTCTACAACAACGCACACGACAGCAAGGAGCTCTTCAACATTGTGAAGGAACTCTCCAACCCCAGCTCCAATACCAACGACATCCCGCCGTCGCAAGCCCTGTGCGACTTCCTCGCCACCTTCTTCCACCGCAATATAGCAGACATCCACAACAGCTTCAACACCCACACAGCCCCAAGAGACAGCAACATAACAGACCCTCTGCACACCATCGACCACGTCCCCTTGCTAGCATGGACCAGCATGAGTATCGATGACACCATCAAGACCATTAGCACAATCCACTCTGGCTCTCCATCAGACCCATTCCCACACCACGTCTTCAACAAAGCAAGCAGCTCCATCGCACCCCACCTACGCAACATCATCAACCTCTCCCTTGAGATCGCGACCTTCCCAGAGAGCTGGAAACACGCCAAGATAAACTCCCTACTCAAAAAACCCAAGGCAGACCTTCCGACCCATCTCTCTGCTCCCCTTCCCGGCCAAGATCATCGAGAAAATCGTTAAAAGACAGCTAACCCGATACCTCGCAGAGAACAGAATCCTGGACCCTTCCCAGTCAGGGTTCCGCAGCAACCACAGCACTGAGACCGCCCTCATCGCCAGCACTGATGACATCAGGACCCTGTTAGACAACGGGGAGACTGCAGCACTTATCCTCCTAGACCTCTCCGCCGCCTTCGACACCGTCTGCCACTGCACACTACACACACGCCTCCACGCCACAGGGATCCGAGACAAGGCTCTGGAATGAACCACCTCCTTCCGCTCCGGCAGAACCCAGAGTGTCCGCCTCTCCCCGTTCTGTTCCAAAGCCTCCGAGATCATCTGCAGCGTACCCCAAGGATCCTCCCTCAGCCCGACACTGTTCAACATTTACATGGCCCCGCTCGCACACGTCGACCGACAGCACGACCTCAACATAATCTCCTACGCCGATGACACTCAACTGATCTTTTCCCTCACCAAGGACCCCATGACCGCCAAAGCCAACCTCCATGAAGGAATGAAGGCCGTCGCCGACTGGATGAAGATCAGCCGTCTGAAGCTGATCTCGGACAAGACCGAGGTCCTCATCCTCGGCTCCAGCCTGTCAGCCTCAGACGTCTCCTGGTGGCCAACGGCACTGGGGGCAGCCCCGACCCCCACCGACCACGCATGCAACCTGAGAATCATCCTCGACTCAACGCTCTCAATGACCAAGCAAGTCAACGCCGTCTCCTCCTCCAACACCCTCCGCATGCTCCGCAAGATCTACAGATGGATCCCGACACATACAAGAAAGACAGTCAACCAGGCCCTTGTCAGCAGCAGACACGACTACGGAAACGCCCTCTACGTGGGAGCCCCGACCAAGGTCATCATCGATTACAACGCATCCAAAACGCCTCAGCATGACTGATCCTCGATGTACTACGACACAGCCATATCACCCCCCACCTGAGAAACCCGCACTGGCTCCCCGTCAACAAGAGGATATCCTTCAAGCTCCTCATCCACGCACACAAGGCATTCCACAAGATCGTCCCAGCCTACCTCAACAGACGGCTCTCCTTCTACACCCCCAACCGCCAGCTATGCTCCGCTAACCTCTCCACCGGCGGGAGATCCTTCTCCCACCTCGCCACCAAGACATGGAACACCCTCCCACTGATCCTACGACAGACCCAAGACCTGCTGACCTTCAAGAGGATACTAAAGACCTGGCTGCTCAATCAGTCGCGGCACCCACCTCCCCCCGCACCTTGAGACCTTCACGGGTATGTAGTGAGCTTAACAAATGACTGACTGATTGATTGATTGATTGAAAAACCACACATACATCGATTAAATAAAGTACCTTCACCTATTAAATATTCTAATGGCTTTGCCAATGCCTGTTTAGATCGTTTATCACTAGACAAAAAAATAATACATTAAAACACCACCAACATGATTGTGCCACTTTAACATGTACGATGCATTAATTTCTCGTGAATAATGTAAGAAATAGATCTGGCAAATAAAATTGGTATTGGAACAAATCTTTCACACACAACATGTGAATTTGTATATATTATGTCACAGTGTTAATGCACTTTGCTAGTGCATTATTGGCATGGTAGTAAGCAGGCAGAGCTTCGGCAATCATCTGATGCATGTTTTTTTACCTTATCCTCAAGCCCATCTTTGAAAATCTAGCCTAATCGTAAACATGTTTAGAAATGTAGTTGGTGGAGCAATTGATGATTTCTTTGTTTAAAAAGTAGAATTACCATACCTTCTTTTACAAGATTGCCAAAACTTCGTACAACCTCATGTAGAACAGCTGCTCCAGATGTTGGATCAATACCTCCAAAGACCCAGGCATCTCGATGACCGCCCAAAATGATGTATCTATCTGTAGACATAAACATACACCCTTAATAATGAATCACATTTCTAGCCTTGTCTGAATAGGAATGAAAAACTGATAAACGATGCAAAGCAGATTTAAACCTACTGTTATCCATGTACATAGTCTTACAATTCCGAAATAAGAATACATGTTTCAGTGTCTAACAGGGAAAGGAGAAACTCTTTCAGACCCAATACATGATTTTGGTTAACTAAAACATACTATTATTCTCATATAATTGCTATCTATTAAATCACTTGAAATATAAAACTGTATATTTAACACATTCAGACATATTGAATAACTCCTTTAAAAATAAGAAGAATTTGGTTATTTTTGTTGAATACATTACATTTATCAAGTTATGAATTGTATCCTTTAACAAGTCTGACTATTTTCCTGATCAGAAGGCCGATTGCCATAGATCTCAATTCATCCAATTTAAAACAACATTTACATAGGGAATTTCTCACTGTGGGATATCAAAATGATGGTATAGAAAGTCTGAATTGCAGCTAGTGCCCTGGGATGAATTTTAAGATTCCTCAAGTTGAATTTTAAGATTCTTCAGTTTGCCCCACAATATTTACCTACTGACCAAGTCAAATGTGAATCTGAAGTCCACATAATAACAAAACAATAAAGAAGGCTAACCCTGGTTGGGTGCTCTGATTGGCCCACTCCATATGTGTGTAGTTGAATGAGTCTCTCTAAAGCCTGGTTGCAACGTTGGCAATAAAACAAACAAATTGACCCAGTTCAGCAAGTGGTGTTAATTCTATTTTTGTGCAAGGACTAAGCACTGATAATAATAGTCTATATTTGGCTGGCTCAACCCGTCCCTTTCTAATAAATTGACACCAACAAGGCTTCCCTTCATAGTCTAGTACAATGGCAAAGGCCAAGACTGCTCTGCAACCCATTCCCAGAATTTATGTACAACGTTTATATCTTTTTAATGAGTTCCCGGGACCAGCCATGTGGCCAAGGCGTCTCCTGGGTCAGTTTATGAGATCCAGCAGATTTTGCAAGGGCAGTTCTTTCTGGTTGTAAATCAAAAGTAGGGCCATCATCATCAGGAAGCTCAGAGAACATGTAGGAGAGGGGTACTTGTCCTCTATTATGTGAGATATGAACAGTGAATTAAACTGTGGGATAAGCCAAAAACCACAATGTTCTTCATGTTGATCTAGTCTAATGTTTTCAGCATCACATCTCTCCTTTCCTGAATGTCAGTGGTTTCTTCGCTCATTCTAGTTTATTTTCTTGGGTCAATTTTCTCCCAGCTGTACTTTTTCTGCCATCCCCAGGCACGAATGGCTCGAATTGTAGCATGTACTACTCTGTGTTTGATGTGGGTTTCTCCATTGAATCCCCTTTTTATTAATCACATACCTTTGGCTTTTTCAGTCAACTTCACACAAGCGAGAAGAGCACGGATTGAAGCCAAGAGGTTATAATTCATAATTGCCAGCATGCACCATCTTCAAAACCAGCATTTTTACTGTCAGCAACTAAACAATGCAAATTATACTTTTCTTTTTTTTTCTTTTTTGGGATGGATGATAAATTAAATAAAGTTAATAATAAACTCGATATTAGGCATTATAAAGTGATTTGTTTGAAAGTTCTCTTGTAAAACTATTATATCAAATATATACAGAAACACTTCATTAAATGACTAGCGTCAGCAAAGACTAACACCCTAATAATAACTGGCCCATTAAATTTACGTTATTATCCTGGTCTGGAATTATCGTTACCAGAGCATGGTGATTCCTGTGGTGGGTAATTAATAGGGATTACATGTTTTTGTTTATAACATTTAGGAACAGTATTTCCAGGACAGTTCCCGCATGCCTTCACCGGGAGTTTCCCATACAATCTCTTCTAAGAAAAACAAGTGTGTAAAATACATCTCTGGCCACTCATTATGAGGATCTAAGGGCCTGGTTTATATGTGCATTATATCCTATGGCACTTGTAATAAGATGAACAGCATATCCGTCATGTTTGTGGCTGAGTATCTTGTCCGCCAAAATAAAACTCAGGCCCCACGTGTCTGTGCCGCACTATTCAAAGCATCAATCAAATGATGATTGGCCTACATTGGCTGAACATAAGCACATAAAAAGGAACACATTTAATCTTAGCAAAAAGGGCATCACCCAAAAATTGCTTTCAATATCAAACAATAGAAGTTATGCTCAGTTGGAATAAAATAGGGTTCTCTTTTTTTTCTTTCCAAGTGTATATGTAAGATAAACATTTGCAGTGCTTAAATTGAGCTGGTGGTTGCCTGCAGGGGTCATCAACATTCCCTTTTGGGGTCCACCATTTATTTTATTGTATCACACATTTACCCAGAGCAAAAGAGGGAAAAACAATTCACATGCCAATTGTTACTTTTAACAAATTATCAACCACAAAACCTACAATGCAGCCTCCCATCACAGACCTAACCATCCATCCAGAAGGGTCTCTTGTACCAATGCTGCTCCCAGCAACACGGCACCAAACTACCTATACAGGCACTGCAGACAATGTCACACTTCATGTGATGGCTTCACCGGCTTCAACTACTACACTTGCAGGAGTCCAAATTCTTGAACCTCATGTATAATGCAAGAGATTCTGCGGAACAGGTTGTATAGAGTGTAAATCTAAGATATCCTTGTAAACATCCGAGGTTGGAGCATGACACCTCTTGCAGGGGTCGGCTTATTCTGTTCTCCGACTACACAGTAGACAGTCAATTCGGGCCACAGTTCATTTGTCCTTGTCTATTGCAGCAGCATTTACATATATAAATTAATGTCGAGTCGTCATCTTCTGGCATCAGAAGGACTTTTTGGTTGACAAAAAGAGTGTGCTCCTGAGAACTGCTCCATCAGTATTAAAGGAGAATCGTCATAAGATAAGAACACCAAGCAGAACTAACAAAAGCAAACCAAAAGACATGTCCAAACCGAAATTATTTTACATAGAAGATGACCTATCAGATATGCTTCTCACGTGTCATATGTACATACCAGGAAATTGTGCACATATTCGTAGAACAATGTAACATACTTAGGGCCATATTATCAAGCAAGGGCGATACATTATTGACGCTTTTATCGGCAGGAAACTGCCACTAAAGCGGCGATAATGAGCTTGATATGTCCTTGTGAATTCCCATAGCAGCCCAGGTTCTGGTGTTAACCTGGGCTGCTATGGGACTTCACAAGGGCATATTATCAAGCCCATTATCGCCGCTTTAGCAGCAGTTTCCTGCCGATAACAGCAGCGATTATGTATCGCCCTTGCTTAATATTATGCCCCTTAGTTTCTTGTGTGTGCTAAGCAGCTGACAGCACAGTAATTGACTCTGCGGGTACCAGTATCACTCAAAGAACTGAAAACACAGGTTTCAGGCTTACGGTGCCACAGAAAACATTAAGGGCATGCTTTGGTGATAACTCAAAGGAAGCATCTATCTCCTTTGGAACCTTGCCACACCAGACGTTTCAAAACGCTGCCCGCAGGTGCCCCGGCGGAATTTTTTTTCCCAAGAAACTGGGGCAATTGCAGGATTTGCAAATGATCAGTAAAAGGCAAGGGGGGGGGGGTGAGGGCAAAATAGAGAGTTTTCAGGGTTGCCTCAAGGTGAGTGATCCGCTCTAGCTGAGGGTGATTCACTAGATCAGGAAAAACTGGGTTGAGAGCAAAGCAGACACAGTTTCAGAAAGGGAACATTTAGCAACAATAATGAAAAGGAAGTTCATGCAAAGTTCATACAAAGTTGGTGAAGATTATTTATAGCAGACACTAGGGAACCAATTGAATTATTAATTAATAAATGACGAAAATGACTCATAACTCACACTTCAAGCAGAACAGGAGGTGATAGTTTGAGGTTTTCTTTTTTGGTCATGAGGATAATGACTAGATGTCACGCATCCAGGCTTTGTTTGTAGAAGGACATAATTTTTGGGCGGGAGCTTATAACAGATATTTCATTGGTCACATCTGGAGAGTTGGAATGGTTTAAAAGAAGCTAACTGTTCTGCATTTAATTGAGGGTATTCACCTGCAACTAGTAACAATAACAATCACTATTAGGTATAGTCGAGTCTCAATAAATTAATCCTTGCTCAACCCTTGGAAGCTTGGCAAATGAGCAGTCAGGCTTAACATACGAGACAGGTATGTCTAAAGAATTCAATAAAATCCAAAACAGTAAATACGTAAAAAGAAACAACACATTAAAAATTAAACATCAATTTATAACACAGGAGATTTTTACATTTAAAATGACACTAAAACAACAAAAATCCAATGAAGAGAACTGGAGATATGAATTTTTAAAGACAAAATAAAGAATTGTGGATTCTAGCACCCAAAAAGCCACTCCCGGCTATCTGGTTGTGCTGCACCAGCATAAAGTCAAGGTTTTAGACTAACAGAGGTCACACATTGTCTATACTATATTCTGTTGGGATACACCTACACTGCTCCTATCAATCAATATGAAGATACCAACTTAAATTGTAGCCTCTCATTTAAAATGCCTTCAAAATTCTAGTTTGCTTCATTTATATAAACTTTATTAATCTGTTAGCATTCTCTAATTTTAGAAGTGACGAACTCCCTAAGAAGGAGTTGCGGTCCACCAGGGGTCCCTGGACCACAGGTTAGGGACCACTGATTTGGCACATTAAAGGCCGACTTGCTGTCTCTCCCTCCGGCCTATACCACTGCATTTCTCTCTGTCTCTCGACTCTCTCTCTCGGTCTCTCTCTCTCTCTCCATTCCTTTAAAATTCTGTCTCTGTATGTTTCACCCACTCCCTGCAGCAACCATTGTAATCAGCGTTTTAACATTCTTTCATTTAAGCAGGTACATTGTCACTAAGGTACTTTCATGACAATATTTTGCTTCCATTAAAGCTCTTCAGAGGAACTCAACTTAGATAAGTGGTGCTGACTTAAAATGCTGTTGAAGCTTTTTGAAAATGAGTCAGTGTTTTACTGTTAAATGAATACAATAAAAAACACTACATCTACCATAATGTTATGGAGCCTACTGAGGTTTGCATTACTGAAGGCAAACTCCTGTGAAGTGTCCTGTGTTGCTTTGGTTAAGCGCTACTGTGAACGATGCTAGCATTTTCAGAGTGTTTACCACCCTCAGTTTCTGTGAAAATGTGAGAGGTGTAATGAGCCTTTTCAGAATAGAAGATCTAAGATTTGTGCAGAAGCTGGGTTCAAGTGGCTCGATGCTATACATTTGGCACACTGGTCAATTTAAGCCATTTCTAACTGAACAACTGAGTTGAGTTTGTATGAGATAGTAATGAACTGTCCTATGCAACTTCCAGCCACTACTCCAGGGTCCCCATCCTTACTTGGTTTGTAATTGAGGGATGCTGTGACTCTAAACTATGGTAAAACAACTGATTTGATGTCTCAATAGCTTCTGTTTTCAAGGCAAGCTGCCTTGCCCACAACCCATGACAGAAGCCTGTCTCCATCTGCAAGCAGGGACTTTGTACTGCAAGCAGGGACTTTGTTCATGTGAAAACGCAACAGACGTCTGCAGCTTGAAGAGGGAAGCCTCCCATCAGCCTGATTTATTTTATTTAGTGTGTGTTATAATTTGCAATCTTGACCAGAAGGCATCAAAGCACTTCACAATGTTTACAAGATGGTATTTGTGAAGTTTACAAAGTACCTATCAGGGCAGACAAAGTGGATTATCTACCACTCGGACTGACTACGTGATCCTTTATACATCACTACAATTTGGCGATAATCTGGGCGTACTTCACTTCAGCCTACTACTTATAAAAACTGTAAAGACCAGGAAACTACAAGGTAAAAAATGTCAATGTTTTTCAATTATTTTTCACAAGCATACTGGCAAGTAATCCCCCACCCTTCTTCAAGCGCCTTGAGACCCTCTGGGTATGTAGCGCGCTATATAAATCATTTGACTTGACCCCACCTTCAGAACCCCACCAGTGACCATTCAACAGGTCTCCTTTATCCTTAAGTGCCAGTCCCTGCTGAAATTTTACTTCAGGCATTCTACAATATTGGGAGGATTCCCCTGCCTTTTCTGCTTGTTCTGCCACGTTTGTGTTGCCGTGATTAAATCTTCAACTGTCATAATTTATGGCCAGCAAAGGGATTCCCCTGATACTAAACATGATTTTCCACAGTTTCCCGTCTGGAATGCGTGTTTAAGATACCAGTTTATACTGAGGTGCACTGCTGTGACATCTGGAGAGTGTTATCTGGAGGTGCTTCCTGCCAATGTTATTCTACTGATATCCGTAAAGGATTTCCCTGCTTTTCTGCCAGCCTTTCCTGCAATGTTTTGAAACTGTACTGTGACCGTCTAAGAAAACTCTGTTTCTACATGTTTTCTGAACTGTAATTTTTCTAGACATTGTGAGTTACTTATCTTTTATTATATCGTTCCAACATTACTACAGAGTACATTTGTTTTTAGCAGTTTAATCCCCTCTTCATTTTCAAAAGTGCCTTGAGCACACAAGCTCGCGCAGCCTTACCCTTCTTCTGCTATTTTTGAAAAAGTGACTCGTGTTGCCTTCTGTGACGCATATTGAGCTGATTTCTGATTACCGAGGGTGTTTGATGCAAAGTGACCCCGTGAACCATCCGGCACATCGTTAAAATACGTGCCGCCATTTTGTGTTTGAGACACTTTGTTTTTGGTTGGCAATTCTTTATACCGTGTTTTTTCCAACCATTCTACCAACCACATTTCTATTTGGCAACTTGAACTTCGTCTTCATGCAGCATGCGGCACTGGATATTTTGATTTACGATGCCTTCTCCTTCGAGTCTCACAGTTTTTTATTTAAGTTCAAAAGGCACACTGTCAACCTACTTCAAGAGCAAGCAACTAAACTTCAAGGTCAGCATTTCATGGATGATTTCTCATAGCTGCCAAGGTTTCAGATTGCTTAAGTGTGACATTTTCATATTTCAGTGTAATTATGAGTGACATTTCAATGACTATGAGTGACACTTTCGCGCAAGCAAAATCAAGCAATGAAAATGAGGGAAGCATATATAAATATCCGAAATTACACAAATTTGAGCAACAAGAAACTCTAAGAAGATCTTAAAACTGCTGCAATTGACCTATGGCTTTGCTGTTACTCACTATTGGTGACTGCTGTAATTTCTGCTGTAATGCTCTTTGTCTATCATATATGGCCCAACACTATTGTGTAGTACCAATCATGTATGTGCCTTATATCATCGATTTAATTCCTTAAGCACTCTAACATCTTTCGGTCCCTCTCTCACCAACAGTTCATTTGCTTAATAGTTATGCTCATACCAATGTAGGGTGTCAGGGCACTTCACATCAGACACACATTATACCAACACGATGACTCTTTTGTGGGTACTACAGTCTAGCAGATGTTATTCGTAGCACATCTCTTTGAAAGCAGCAGAAGTGTTTAAGCCACTGCGCTCGCGGTAATTTGGGTTTGCCGGCCGCCTCAATTATAGTCACCCTCCAGGCTCAGCAGGCCAGTGAGGCACGGGGCTGGGCTGTCCAGTCACGGTGACACGCAGACTGTCCTGGCGGCCGCTGCAACCTGGTGGTGGGTCACTCACTCTTCTCGGGCTCCCTTAGGTCTCTGGCATTATTGAATTGAGGAGGCTGATAGCGCACGGGGCGGCACCGGTGAAAGTTGTGCTTGTGGCAGGCAGCGCGACGCTGCAAGTGCCATATTTGAATACATTTGTGGAGCCGCGCAAAAACACTGGGCAGTTGGCACTCGACTGTCCACTTACTTATTGTTGACTGACCTGCTGCTGCCCAGCCACGATTGTGCAGCACAGACACTGCCTACTGCCATACTGCCAGTGCTGTCTTCATCCACTCTGAGGCAGTCTGAGCCCTCAGGTCAGCTGAGCTGCTCATGATGCGCCCGGACGGTCGGGACCCCCCCTGCGGCTGGCCCGGCCTGCCTGGTGGCGTCATGATGAGAGGCTGCGAGAGTGAGCAACTGAGGCAGCCTGCACGCTCACTCATTCCCCCGCCGACCGAACTGACTTCCTGTTCCTGGCGGCCGGACGTGACGCGGGAGTACCGCACATTTAGGATTTAATCCCGGCCCCCTGGTGACACGTCGGTGATCATCATTGGCTGCACTGTATCGGGGCTGGCAGACAGAAGTGCAGTACTCAATACATTTGTCACCGCACTGAAATGCGTGGGCGTCACACGTGTTGCGTGTCGCTTGGCAGGCCTGATTTCTTTCATGTTTCACTCAGTATTTTCTGCTTTTGCATAGACTTAAATGGAGGGCATAATTAATTTAAACGTGCCATCTAGTGGTTTCCAGCAATAATATACCTTAACATTCAGCAATGATTAAAATACATGAGAGCATCGTAACTTATCAAATAGTGATTGCTGATATTCGACCCCTGAGGCTTGAGCCGGGTGGTTGCTATTTTTGATTGTTTTAATACCTTGATTCACCCCCCCTTGCGTCCTTCCCACACCTGCACCAGCGCTCCACGCTGCTCTTAATTTCGGCGCTTCTACTCGCGCTCTGATTTTGGGTTACAGGACTCCTTGTCCTCTAGTTATAAACATTTAGGTGACTCCGCTCGGTGTTTGGCAGATTACTTGCCTCCCCCTCGCCAACTGGCCGACTTAGGGCCGTCATCACCGAGGGACCGAGCTAAGAGCTCATTGGCGGACATCTTGGAGTGGGCTTTCCTCTCCTGTCACTCGGGCGCCTCCATAAAAACTGAAGAGGTACTCCGATCGGGTAGATTGCTGATATTCGACCCCTGAGGCTTGAGCCGGGTGGTTGCTATTTTTAATTGTTTTAATACCTTGATTCACCCCCCCCTTGTGTCCTTCCCACACCTGCTCCAGTGCTCCACGCTGCTCTTAATTTCGGCGCTTCTACTCGCGCTCTGATTTTGGGTTACAGGACTCCTTGTCCTCTAGTTATAAACATTTAGGTGACTCCGCTCGGTGTTTGGCAGATTACTTGCCTCCCCCTCGCCCACTGGCCGACTTAGGGCCGTCATCACCGAGGGACCGAGCTAAGAGCTAATTGGCGGACATCTTGGAGTGGGCTTTCCTCTCCTGTCACTCGGGCGGCTCTATAAAAACTGAAGAGGCACTCCGATCGGGTAGATTGCTGATATTCGACCCCTGAGGCTTGAGCCGGGTGGTTGCTATTTTTAATTGTTTTAATACCTTGATTCACCCCCCCTTGTGTCCTTCCCACACCTGCACCAGCGCTCCACGCTGCTCTTAATTTCGGCGCTTCTACTCGCGCTCTGATTTTGGGTTACAGGACTCCTTGTCCTCTAGTTATAAACATTTAGGTGACTCCGCTCGGTGTTTGGCAGATTACTTGCCTCTCCCTCGCCCACTGGCCGACTTAGGGCCGTCATCACCGAGGGACCGAGCTAAGAGCTAATTGGCGGACATCTTGGAGTGGGCTTTCCTCTCCTGTCACTCGGGCGGCTCTATAAAAACTGAAGAGGCACTCCGATCGGGTAGATTGCTGATATTCGACCCCTGAGGCTTGAGCCGGGTGGTTGCTATTTTTAATTGTTTTAATACCTTGATTCACCCCCCCTTGTGTCCTTCCCACACCCGCACCAGCGCTCCACGCTGCTCTTAATTTCGGCGCTTCTACTCGCGCTCTGATTTTGGGTTACAGGACTCCTTGTCCTCTAGTTATAAACATTTAGGTGACTCCGCTCGGTGTTTGGCAGATTACTTGCTTCCGACTTAGGGCCGTCATCACCGAGGGACCGAGCTAAGAGCTCATTGGCGGACATCTTGGAGTGGGCTTTCCTCTCCTGTCACTCGGGCGCCTCTATAAAAACTGAAGAGGTACTCCGATCGGGTAGATTGCTGATATTCGACCCCTGAGGCTTGAGCCGGGTGGTTGCTATTTTTAATTGTTTTAATACCTTGATTCACCCCCCCCTTGTGTCCTTCCCACACCTGCTCCAGTGCTCCACGCTGCTCTTAATTTCGGCGCTTCTACTCGCGCTCTGATTTTGGGTTACAGGACTCCTTGTCCTCTAGTTATAAACATTTAGGTGACTCCGCTCGGTGTTTGGCAGATTACTTGCCTCCCCCTCGCCCACTGGCCGACTTAGGGCCGTCATCACCGAGGGACCGAGCTAAGAGCTAATTGGCGGACATCTTGGAGTGGGCTTTCCTCTCCTGTCACTCGGGCGGCTCTATAAAAACTGAAGAGGCACTCCGATCGGGTAGATTGCTGATATTCGACCCCTGAGGCTTGAGCCGGGTGGTTGCTATTTTTAATTGTTTTAATACCTTGATTCACCCCCCCTTGTGTCCTTCCCACACCTGCACCAGCGCTCCACGCTGCTCTTAATTTCGGCGCTTCTACTCGCGCTCTGATTTTGGGTTACAGGACTCCTTGTCCTCTAGTTATAAACATTTAGGTGACTCCGCTCGGTGTTTGGCAGATTACTTGCTTCCGACTTAGGGCCGTCATCACCGAGGGACCGAGCTAAGAGCTCATTGGCGGACATCTTGGAGTGGGCTTTCCTCTCCTGTCACTCGGGCGCCTCTATAAAATCATTCGGCCATGGCTCCGCGCAGCGGACGCGTTCAGCGGGCGCGCCGGTCGCGCGCGGGTCGCGCGCCGGAGTCAAGCCTGAGTCCTGCCCGTGTGCGCCCGTCCGTGACCGAACGGGGCACGGGGCAGGACTCTATGCCCCCACGAAAAATCTAGGGAGATAATTCGAGAGGCGGATCACCAGAGAATCCATTATTCAAATTCTACTCTACTTGAACTTGGTAAGACCTCTAATTTATCTTGTCTGCACACCATAGATCCTAGCACGATGATACCTGCGTGTTAGAACCGGCTGTCTCTAGTTGGCAGAGGTATACACTTCTGCCAAATAGGGACACTCCTTTTCTAGTCAGGGCAAGGGGATCACACCCTTCGATAACCCCTGCTCACCCCCTTGGTAGCTTGGCAGAGCAGAACAGGCTTATCTAAGAGGCTGTGTGTTAAGCAATTATGACCACATACAGTAATACAGTGAATACACTACAAATGGACACGACACCGTAGTATTATAAAAATAAGTATTTTTATATAAGGCTTAGCACAAGACCAAAATAACGGCAAAACTGTACACAATCGGAATAAATACGTTCGGGAAGGAAAAAGGATAGTTCAAAGGTAGTTTCTTCTTTAGCACAAGAGTCTTTTATATCAAGCAAATCTTCTTCTTGGAAACACAGTTCTTTAGCAACAGGGTAACTCACACGGGAGCTACACAACGCTGGGCAGAGATACTCCACAGGTTCGGCGTCGACCGCGAGGAGCTCTGCGTCGGGCCTGGAGTCACACGGACCCCCAACAACACAGTACCTTAGGAAAATGAAGCACACGAAGATCAGCGGCGTCGAGCAATCCGGCGTCGCGTCTCCGGTGTCGATCAGGCCTCAGCAGGCGTTGTCGATGATGCAGTTGCACAGAGTGAGCAGCGCTCACGGCGTCGAAGGGCACACGGTTGATGCGATCAGCAGCGGGGCAGACACGAGGTCCTCTGGAGTTAGAGCCGTACTCCTACTCACTGGCGTTGCTGCTGGCGTCGGTTGGGCCCAGCGTCCGATCGTCGTGGTTGCTGGTTCTTTCGGAGATGCTGGATTCACACTTCCAGCAGATAGCACTTTGTAGCAGGTGAAGTCCTTTAGCCCTGTGACTTCGGCAGGAGACTGGCACTCTTCCAGTCCTTGGAGATTTTCTTAGCAAGCGTGAGAGTACACACCCAGTTCCTCTCTCCTGGTTCCTTGGCAAAAATAAAGAAGCACTGCAGGATTCCCCCAACAACAGCACACTGGCAGAAGGGGTAGGCAGTCCTTTAGATCAACAGGCTTCTTGTCCTTGGTTACAGGGTTCCTTGTCAGAAGTGATCTGATTTCCTAGTTCAGGGGTCCTCCTCTTATACCCCTTTTCGTCTTTGATCCCTTTGTCTATGCCGGGGGTTTCCCAACATCCTGGGTCTGTGGTGGGTGGAGCTAGGCAGTAGCACCTGGCCTATTCATTGAGCCGGGCCGGGTCCTCAGACGCCCCGCAGGAGGTGGAGCCAGCATTGACACTGGCAGGAGCAGAGCTATCGCCCTCCTGGCAGGAGGTGGGGCTAGGATCGTCCATGGCAGGTACAGAGCCATCAGTCGCTCGGCAGGAGGTGGAGCCAGCATTGTATCAGGCAAGGCAGGCTATCAACAACTACTCTCCCCCTACTCTCAACGTAATGTCCCACTCATCCCACACTGACTCATCCAGACCTCTTGGAGCCACCCAGCTCCTGTCACTCACACGCAAGACCAGCAGAGACCAGATATGGTTAGACAAGAAAATAGACACTTTCTAAAAGTGCTATTTTCGAACCCAGAGTCCAAAGACCATCCACACCAACGGATGCGTAATTAAACCCCGAGTTCAGGGATACCAAACTCGACATTGCACCATGCTCCCCGGGCCAGCTAGGATTATAGCGTTAATAATCCCGGCGGCCCATTCTATCCAACGGAGAGCAGGCTACCTCGCAATAGTGAAGCCCTAAGATGGCGGCACTTCACTATCAGGACATGCCAACTTGGTCAGGCTTGTCCTACCTTACACTTACAATGCACCCTGCCCATGGGCCTACCATAGGGGTGACTAACATGAAGTTAAGGGAAGGTTGGAGGGGCTGGCAAGTAGGTATACCTGCGCAGCCGACGTGACAGTGCAAGAGTGCACGTGGGTCTCGCAATGACCGACCCGTAGACATTCGTTTACACGGCCGCTCCTGTGGGTGGCACAACACGTGCTGCAAGCCCACGAGCGGCATTTGTATTTACAAGCCCCGGCACTCCTGGTGCACTAGACTAGGGACTGACAGTAAACCAAATAAGCCAAACATGGATACAATAGATACATCATTTTAACAGAGGGAGCACTTGCGCTATGGCACTGATCAGCAGTGACACGGCGCCCAAAGCATATACCAGCAAAACATCGTAAAACAGTAGAGGCAAACAGAAAAATGGAGGAGAGACTCAAGCCAATGATGTCAGGTCTAACACGTGTCCCCTCCAGCTGAAATGTGGGGAGAACTACCCTTAACCTAGGGAGTCCTCATCACTAAGGCGGAAAAATCTGGACAGACCATCAGCATTGGCGTGATCTGTACCAGGGCGGTGTTCCACCGTAAAGTCCATCCCCTGTAGAGCAATGGACCACCTCAACAGTTTTGGATTCTCACCCCTCATTTGCATTAACCATCTGAGGGGCCTGTGGTCTGTCTGAACCCGGAAGTGAGTCCCAAACAGGTAGGGTCTTAGCTTCTTCAGCGCCCAGACCACAGCAAATGCTTCTCTCTCTATCGCACTCCACCTTGTTTCCCTGGGAAGTAACCTCCTACTGATGAAGGCTACAGGCAAGTCTCGGCCCTCTTCATTCACCTGAGCTAGAACAGCCCCCACGCCATGCTCTGAAGCGTCCGTCTGAACAATGAACTCTTTCGAAAAGTCGGGTGCTTGGAGTATAGGTGCTGTGCACATTGCAGTTTTCAGGGTGTCAAAGGCCGTTTGACAGGCATCAGTCCAGATCACGTTTCGTGGCTGCTTCCTGGAAGTCAGCGAAGTCAAGGGGTGCACAATGTTACCGTAATCCTTGACAAACCTCCTGTAATAACCCGTGAGTCCTAAGAAGGCTCTCACCTGCGTTTGGGTTTTGGGCGGTGCCCAAGCCAGGATGGTATCAATCTTGGGTTGCAGGGGGGCCACCTTACCACTCCCTACTTGGTGCCCCAAGTACACCACAGAACCCTGCCCAATCTGGCACTTACTGGCCTTGATTGTGAGGCCTGCTCCGCGCAGGGCCAACAACACTTCCTGGAGGTGACGCAAGTGTTCCTCCCAGCTGGCGCTGAACACTGCGATGTCGTCCAGGTAGGCGGCGCTGAATTCCTCCAGTCCAGCCAAGACCTGGTTGACCAACCTCTGGAAGGTGGCGGGGGCATTCTTCATCCCAAAGGGCATCACCCGGAACTGGTATAGCCCATCTGGTGTGGAGAATGCTGACCTCTCTTTTGCCCCATCAGTCAAGGCGATCTGCCAGTACCCAGACGTCAAGTCAAACGTACTAAGGTACCGGGCAGCCCCCAACCGATCGATGAGCTCATCAGCTCTGGGGATGGGGTGTGCGTCAGTCTTCGTGACTGAATTGAGCCCTCGGTAGTCCACGCAGAACCGGAGTTCTGGTGAAGCACCAGGCGCTGCAGCCTTCGGGACCAAGACCACTGGGCTGGCCCAAGGACTGCTAGAGGACTCAATCACCCCCAATGCGAAAATTTTGGAGATCTCCTCCTTAATGTACGCTCGGACCTTGTCAGTCACCCTGTAAGCCTTGTGCTTCACAGGAGGGCTGTCTCCGGTGTCAACGTCATGGACACACCAATGCGTGACACCCGGAACCAAGGAAAACAGATCCGGGAATTGTCCCAACAGGGGGCGACAATCCTGTTTCTGCTCAAGGGTCAGTGTGTCAGAGAGGACCACACCATCCACTGACCCGTCTTGCTCTTTAGCATACAGGAGGTCAGGAAAAGGCTCACTCTCCTCCTCTGTTCCATCATCTGTAGCTAGGAGCATGCCCACTTCGGACCTTTCTAAGTGGGGCTTCAAACGGTTGACATGCAGGACCCGCAAGGGGTTCCTGGGAGATTTCAAGTCCACCAGGTAGGTGACATCGCTCTTCTTCTCCAAAACCTTAAACGGTCCAGTCCACCTGTCCTTGAGCGCACAAGGTTCCACAGGGGACATGACCCATACTTCCTGACCAGGCTGAAGCTCTACCAGAGTGGCATTCCGGTTGTACCATCGCTTCATCTCCTCCTGGCTGGCCTCCAGATTTGCCTGAGCAAGTTCTCTGAAGCGCCGAGTCTGGTTCCGGAAGGCCAGCATGTAGCTGTATACATCCTGGGGAGGTTTCCTGGGAGATTGCTCCCAGCCTTCCTTGACCAGACTCAAAGGTCCTCTTACCGGGTGACCGTATAAGAGCTCAAAGGGGCTGAACCCTAGAGCCTTCTGCGGCACCTCACGGTAAGCAAACAACAGGCATGGCAAGAGGACGTCCCATTTCCGCCTCATTGGTTCTTCAAGACCCATAATCATGCCTTTCAGGGTCCGGTTGAATCTCTCAACCAGCCCGTTTCCTTGAGGGTGGTAAGGAGTGGTGAACTTGTAGGTTACCCCACACTCCTTCCACAGAGACTTCATATAGTTCGAAATGAAGTTGGTGCCTCGGTCGGACACCACCTCTCTGGGGAACCCCATCCGGGAGAAAACACCCATCAGTGCCCGTCCCACCACGGGGGCCGTCACTGTCCTGAGAGGGATGGCTTCCGGGTACCTGGTGGCATGGTCCACCAAGACCAGGATGAACCTGTTGCCCAGGGCTGTCTTGGGGTCCAGGGGCCCAACAATGTCAATACCCACCCGGTCAAAGGGGGTGCTGACCACCGGAAAAGGTTGGAGGGGAGCCTTCTGCTTCCTTCCGCTTTTCCCACTTGCCTGGCAAGTGCGACAAGTCTTGCAATGGATGTCTACATCCCTACGCATCTGAGGCCAATAAAAATGGGTGACAAGCCTGTCATAGGTCTTGTCCTGCCCCAGATGTCCAGCTAACGGAACATCATGAGCCAAACCCAGTAGGAAGGCTCTGAAGCGCTGGGGTACCACCAGCACACGGGCTGACCCAGGCTCAGCAGCCTTAGGCTCGCTATACAGGAGGTCGTTCTCCCAGTACACAAAATGTGACCCTGACTGATCACCTGAGGATTGGGCTGAGGCCTGCTGCCTCATGCCCACAAGAGAAGGGCACTCTTTCTGTTCCGCACAGAATTCCTCCCTGGAGGGACCACCATCCTGCTGCCAGTGGGTCAGCTCGGGCAGATCTCCCAGTTCGGCAATTTGTTCCCCGGTGGGCTCCAGGGCATCCCCCTCAGGGTCTACCTCCTTCTGGACCACGGGAACAACGGGGGCCATTTTCCCGCGCCTCCTGCCTCTTCTCTTCACAGCTGGGTCCTGGGCCGTACTTTCAGGCTCCGGGACCCCATCAACACCCTTACTCGCTGTCATGGATCGAGTGGTTGCACACACCCACTCTGGCACACCCAACATTTTCAAGTGCGCCGCTCTCTCCACCTTAGCCCAAGGGGAGTCTTCCAAATCATTGCCCAGGAGACAGTCGACAGGCATGGCGGGCCTCACAGCAACTTGAAGAGTACCTGAAACTCCCCCCCATTCAAAGGAAACCTGAGCCACCTCACACTCTTTCTGGGAGTTATCGGCAGCTATCACGGGGTAGAATGCGTGGGGAACCACCTGCTCTCTGGACACCAAGTGACACTTGACAGCTGTCACACTCGCTCCGGTGTCTCTGAGAGCTTCCACTCTCTGGCCATTAATGGTCACCCACTGCCTATATTTACTAGTGTTACTAGGCAGAGGGGGTGGAGGGACCATCTGCATGTCTCCTAGCGAGACCAGGGACATTTCTGCGGAACCCCTCCCACCATGGACAACCATCTCCTCCCCTCCCAAGGCTACACTTGCCAACTGATGAGGGGGTGCACGCGGCGGTGCATTCGAATCCTTCTTGGGACACTGGGGGTCATAAAACCGGTGTCCCACCTGCCCACAACCGTAGCAGGTTAGGGGGCCCCTATGAACAGGTTTACCCGTCGGGCCCCTGACTTCTTCTCAGGGGGAGGCTGGGAACCCTTCCCTTGGTTCCCTTGGGGATTACTTTGGGGCCCTTTCTGAGACTCCTTCTGTTTACCCTTGTCCCCCCCACTCTTCTGCTGGGGACCCTGCCCACCTTTGGCTGAGTCTCCGACTGGACCCTTGTGGACCCTGGTACTGACCCAGCGGTCCGCCTCCTCAGCAAGTTTTCTAGGGTTAGATATCTTGCTATCAATCAGGTGCTGGCGCAGCTCTGGAAAACAGTTATTAGACAAGTGCTCCCACGCAAACAAATCATAGAGAGCTTCATAACTTTCCCCTTTGCTGCCCTTTACCCAACCATCCATGGCTCTGCAAAAATAAGACACATATTCAACCCACGTCGTACCAGGCAACTTCTTACATTCTCTAAAAGCTTGTCTGTACTGCTCGGGGGTTAAACCATATCGCAACATTAAAGCATCTTTCATATGAGCATACAACATCCTATCCGCAACAGGCATGTCTAACAGGGTATCTCTTCCCTCATTCACAAAGCGGCCCCACAACCCTGCTCCCCAATTCTTCTCAGGGACCTGGTGGGCCAACAATGCTAACTCATATGCTTTAAACCATTGACCAATATCTTCATTCTTATTGTAATCTTTGATCACATCTTTCGGGAAGTAAAACTTACTTTCTGCAGGCTCGGATGGAATGCTGCCACCAGAGGGATTCAATTCTAACTTTTTAGCTTGGATATCCAGTTCCCTCAACCTGGCTTCACGCTCCAAAGCTAACTTCTCTCGTTCAAACTCCAACTTTTTGATCTCTAAATCAGCTTCCCTTCTACCTCTTGCATTTTCTAACTCCAACTGCCCATTTATCTTCAGCCTTGCCATCTCCATGTTGTAAGCTCGCTCTTTCGCCCTTTCTTCTCTTTCTTCAGGGGAAAGACCTTTGGAGGAAACACTGCTTCCGGGAGAGGGCACAGGTCCATTCACTGGCACCTCCTCATCCCCTTCCTCTGGGGGTACCACCACCACATCAGAGGGATTTCTGGACTCCCACCAGGCCTGCAATGCTTTATAAAAATCATCTTTTCTCGAGAGGCCGGTGGTAGGAACTTCAAACTGGTTGCAAAAGTGTTTCAGCTCATCTTTCTTGTATTTCTTTAGCTTACTCCTCTCGAACTCCTCCACAACAACGATAGCAGGGGCAGCGACTCCGTTGTCACTCATGGTTAAACTGGCAGTGTTCAGAAAATCAAGTTTCAGGAAAGCGGAGAACAAAAATAGGATCCTTCCGAATCAGATTGTGACTGCGTTATGGTCTGCTTTCACTATGTAGCGCACACTAATCACTGTACATGGGTCATAAATGCAAGGTCCAAATCCCACCGCTGCCACCAATGTTAGAACCGGCTGTCTCTAGTTGGCAGAGGTATACACTTCTGCCAAATAGGGACACTCCTTTTCTAGTCAGGGCAAGGGGATCACACCCTTCGATAACCCCTGCTCACCCCCTTGGTAGCTTGGCAGAGCAGAACAGGCTTATCTAAGAGGCTGTGTGTTAAGCAATTATGACCACATACAGTAATACAGTGAATACACTACAAATGGACACGACACCGTAGTATTATAAAAATAAGTATTTTTATATAAGGCTTAGCACAAGACCAAAATAACGGCAAAACTGTACACAATCGGAATAAATACGTTCGGGAAGGAAAAAGGATAGTTCAAAGGTAGTTTCTTCTTTAGCACAAGAGTCTTTTATATCAAGCAAATCTTCTTCTTGGAAACACAGTTCTTTAGCAACAGGGTAACTCACACGGGAGCTACACAACGCTGGGCAGAGATACTCCACAGGTTCGGCGTCGACCGCGAGGAGCGCTGCGTCGGGCCTGGAGTCACACGGACCCCCAACAACACAGTACCTTAGGAAAATGAAGCACACGATGATCAGCGGCGTCGAGCAATCCGGCGTCGCGTCTCCGGTGTCGATCAGGCCTCAGCAGGCGTTGTCGATGATGCAGTTGCACAGAGTGAGCAGCGCTCACGGCGTCGAAGGGCACACGGTTGATGCGATCAGCAGCGGGGCAGACACGAGGTCCTCTGGAGTTAGAGCCGTACTCCTACTCACTGGCGTTGCTGCTGGCGTCGGTTGGGCCCAGCGTCCGATCGTCGTGGTTGCTGGTTCTTTCGGAGATGCTGGATTCACACTTCCAGCAGATAGCACTTTGTAGCAGGTGAAGTCCTTTAGCCCTGTGACTTCGGCAGGAGACTGGCACTCTTCCAGTCCTTGGAGATTTTCTTAGCAAGCGTGAGAGTACACACCCAGTTCCTCTCTCCTGGTTCCTTGGCAAAAATAAAGAAGCACTGCAGGATTCCCCCAACAACAGCACACTGGCAGAAGGGGTAGGCAGTCCTTTAGATCAACAGGCTTCTTGTCCTTGGTTACAGGGTTCCTTGTCAGAAGTGATCTGATTTCCTAGTTCAGGGGTCCTCCTCTTATACCCCTTTTCGTCTTTGATCCCTTTGTCTATGCCGGGGGTTTCCCAACATCCTGGGTCTGTGGTGGGTGGAGCTAGGCAGTAGCACCTGGCCTATTCATTGAGCCGGGCCGGGTCCTCAGACGCCCGCAGGAGGTGGAGCCAGCATTGACACTGGCAGGAGCAGAGCTATCGCCCTCCTGGCAGGAGGTGGGGCTAGGATCGTCCATGGCAGGTACAGAGCCATCAGTCGCTCGGCAGGAGGTGGAGCCAGCATTGTATCAGGCAAGGCAGGCTATCAACAATTACTCTCCCCCTACTCTCAACGTAATGTCCCACTCATCCCACACTGACTCATCCAGACCTCTTGGAGCCACCCAGCTCCTGTCACACACACGCAAGACCAGCAGAGACCAGATATGGTTAGACAAGAAAATAGACACTTTCTAAAAGTGCTATTTTCGAACCCAGAGTCCAAAGACCATCCACACCAACGGATGCGTAATTAAACCCCGAGTTCAGGGATACCAAACTCGACATTGCACCATGCTCCCCGGGCCAGCTAGGATTATAGCGTTAATAATCCCGGCGGCCCATTCTATCCAACGGAGAGCAGGCTACCTCGCAATAGTGAAGCCCTAAGATGGCGGCACTTCACTATCAGGACATGCCAACTTGGTCAGGCTTGTCCTACCTTACACTTACAATGCACCCTGCCCATGGGCCTACCATAGGGGTGACTAACATGAAGTTAAGGGAAGGTTGGAGGGGCTGGCAAGTAGGTATACCTGCGCAGCCGACGTGACAGTGCAAGACTGCACGTGGGTCTCGCAATGACCGACCCGTAGACATTCGTTTACACGGCCGCTCCTGTGGGTGGCACAACACGTGCTGCAAGCCCAAGAGCGGCATTTGTATTTACAAGCCCCGGCACTCCTGGTGCACTAGACTAGGGACTGACAGTAAACCAAATAAGCCAAACATGGATACAATAGATACATCATTTTAACAGAGGGAGCACTTGCGCTATGGCACTGATCAGCAGTGACACGGCGCCCAAAGCATATACCAGCAAAACATCGTAAAACAGTAGAGGCAAACAGAAAAAATGGAGGAGAGACTCAAGCCAATGATGTCAGGTCTAACACTGCGCATTGTAAAATATGTCATAAATCACTTCCCACAGTAAAGAACAACGTTGCCCTGATGACCAAATTTAAAATGATGTTGCTTAACTGCAGATCAATGATAAAACATAAAACTGAAATACACGATCTTTTACAGGAAGGTGGTTTCAATGTAATGTTTCTCACTGAAACATGGTTGGAGGAATCCTCCTCCCCCGATATCTTGGAAATAGTGCCCTCGAACTATAGTCTTCTACGAATCGATAGGTTAAAACAACGTGGCGGAGGACTTGCACTCATATGCAAAAAAGAGTTAGAATGTACCCTCACTAATAAGGCCATCATAAATAGTGAATGTGGTACATTCTCTATAGAATTGAACACATCTATGACCATTACTGGTCTTCTTATTTACCGCCCTCCTGGCACTTCAACCCCGTTTTGTAATCAACTCATAGAAGCATCTACCCAGTTAGCTATAAGACATAAGAATCTTATGATCTTAGGAGACCTAAATTTGCTTTTTGAAGACAATAATGCAAAAGAGGCACAAATGCTCAAGACAGCACTGCAAGCACTGGAAATAAAATTGTTATCCACCAACTCCACTCACCAACAAGGTCACCTCCTTGACCCAATTTTCGCTACTTGGGAAGGAATTGAAGTTCTCCCCCCTATCCCAATAATTTGGTCCGACCACTATTTGGTTACTTTTGACATACCTATTAACATTACTAATAATGTGCCCAATAAATTATTATCTCTTAAGCGCCGTAATTGGAAAAACTACACCCGGAACGATTTATTAGCCCATTAGAGGAACACTCCCCCCCCCCCGCAGGTCAGTCCCTACATGACACTTGGAATAATTATGAATTATGGCTTGATAAGGCATTAGACAAAATCTCCCCGTGGACCTATAAACCCCCTGTGAGAAGAACCAAATCAGAGCCATGGTACTCTGAGAAACTAAAAATCGCTAAGACTCAATGCAAAGCGATAGAACGCATATGGAGAAAAAGCTACACGCCCGACCTTAAGGAAAAGTATAGATCTGAACTAAAAAAATACCAGAAAATAGTAAGAGAGGAAAAAAGCGTCTTTTTTAAAACTAGAATTGAGGAGGCAGACAATCCTACGAAGGAACTATTCCGTATCTATAAAGAATTGACAGACACCACACGCTTAGATACGCAAGACACATACTCCAACGATATATGTGAACAAATAGCTGATTTCTTCGTTGAAAAAGTCGAGAAAATTCATGCCACCTTCCCCAAATCCATTAAATCAGGAAAGGAGGCAGTGACTAAAGCATCAACTACTCAAAATTCCACGCTTACCAAATTCATTACACCTGATAAAAAAGACCTTATTAATATCATCAATGGTATTCATTCAGGCTCTCCTAGTGACGTGTGTCCACTGGTAAAAAGTAAGGACATCATGGAACACTTTCTTATAGATCATATAAGAAACATGATAACCCTATCTTTCCAAGAATGTAATGTACCTGAAGCCTGGAAAACAGCGCAAATCATACCTCTAAAAAAGAAACCTAATATCCCTATCACTCAGTTCCAAAACCTCAGACCCATTTCTCTCCTGCCGCAATGTGCCAAGATAATAGAAAAAATAGTTAATAAACAGCTCATGGCCTTTTCAGAAAAGGAAACTATACTCCACCCCTCACAATCGGGTTTTAGACCTGGCTATTCCACAGAGTCAGCTGTGCTGTATTCTACGGAATGTATCCGTAAGATGGTGGACGAGGGAGAGACAGCAGCGCTGGTCATGTTAGACCTAAGCGCAACATTTGATACTGTGCTTCACTCCACGCTGCTGTCTCGACTCTCGGACATAGGAGTGAAAGATCATGCATTACTGTGGCTCGAATCTTTTCTCACCAAAAGATCGTTTCAGCTGCACTGCCCACCCTTTAAATCATCTTCTCGTAGCGTGAGCCATGGAGTTCCACAGGGCTCCAGTCTGAGCCCTACCTTATTTAACATCTACATGGAACCCCTGGCTCACGTTGCAGAGAACTTTGGGGTGGGCATTGTAAGCTATGCCGATGACACCCAGTTGATGTTTAAACTTACCCCAGACAGCGAGGAATACGCCACCAATTTCTCCAGCTGCATGGCGGCTGTTGCCACTTGGATGGACAACAATTGCCTCCGCTTAAATGGAGACAAGACAGAGGTGCTGGTGGTGGGGAACAAAACATCAATATGGTCTCAGGCATGGTGGCCTACGGCCCTGGGTGAACTCCCCGGTCCTGTAGAAAAAGTCAAAAACTTAGGGATTATGATTGACTCGGATCTTTCGGGTAAATCCCAAGTTAACAAAATAACAGGCAAGTGCTTTGGCACGCTAAAAACCCTGCGGAAAATCATTGATCTCATTCCTATTGGAGCCAGAAAAATCATTGTTCACGCTCTAATAACGCCTCATTTAGATTACGGTAACGTTCTCCTCTTAGGCCTGAACCAAAATCTTTTACACCAGCTACAATGTATTCAAAATACTGCCGCTCGCATGGTGTTGGGTCTTCCAAAAAGAACCTCTTCCAAAGCTGCCCTTTCCAAACTTCACTGGCTCCCTGTTAGGGAAAGAATAAGATTTAAAAGCCTCTGTTACGCCCATCGAATTGCCCACAATAAAGGACCTACCTACCTCAGAAGTCTCCTAACCATCCATCGACCGATCAGAGACTTAAGATCATCTGGTATGACACAATTCAAACTTCCCCGCATTTCCAGAGTAAAAATGGGGGGTAGATCCTTTCGCTACTTAGCTGTGAAGCATTGGAATGCCCTCCCAGTACATCTGCGAATGGAACCCTCGGAAATTCTATTCAGAGCTAAATTAAAAACTTACCTCTTGCCGCAATAATTCCTTTTTGGTCTCCTTTTCCGGCTCTTTTTCCCATGAGAGTTGTTTGTTAGCAGTTAGCGCGGGGATACACAGTTTTGTGCAGCCATGCGCTTTACAAATGCCCTATTATTATTAATATTAGTGTTAATGTTTCTCATCCCTGCTGATTTTTAACGTCATGACAAGATTTGCTATTAATGTTTACGTTGCTGGGTCCTCTTCAAAGTTCTCTTCAAGTTTTCTGCTCTATTCCGGACAACGGTGACTACATTATTTATTTTATTGTTTTTGTGAAACTTATTTCAGTATACATGGTCATTGTAATTTCTCATGTGATTTCTAATGTATTATAAATACATTTGCATGTTAAATTTTATGTTCATGTATTAATGTTTATGTATTATTATCATTTTATCACCTTCTTTACGGCAGGAATAATTCACATAGTGTTATCAATTGAAATTACTATTATATTATGACCTTAATTTTAATACGTTTTTTGTTATTCGCTGTTTATTTAATAACTTTGCACATTGTATTGATTCTACATACCAGTTGTTCAACTTTTAATGTGCAGTTTCTATGTAATTTAGTTTCATAATGCTCTATATTGACATGTAATAGATGTGAGTAGATTTACAGTTTCTACATTTACTGGTTTCATATTTTATTTCCTGACGTCAGTTTTCAAGGTACCTACTACTCTTCTTACTTTGTGCATTGTATTATTTTCTGAATTTAGTTATGCTACTTTTAGTTTCATGAAGCTTTATGTTTCCATATGTACATGTGTTAACTTCTTCTAAACATTTTCTTGTGCGTAGACTTACGCTACATGAAATTTTATTATTATTATAGTTATTACTCATGAGTTTTGATTTGATGATTTGATTATTATGCAAGATTTTCACGTTTCATTCATAATTAATTATTCTGTCTGGTAATGGAGGTTTTCCTCTGTTCGTGCTCTTGTTCATTTTCACCTTTCTCCTTAATTTGATTGGAGATTCTATTTGTTTTCTCTTGTGGAGCACTTCCTTTCTTCATGTATATTTCTTTGCGCAGTTATACCTTTCACTTCTTCGTATGTTGGTTCACAATTTCACCAGTCTAGCCAATTGGTGTATTTTGCTTTACTTTCAACGTGGTGTTCGGTGTCTACATTCTTACCATCTCCTTCTCTTTAGTCTTTTAAGGAGAAGATGTGTTCTCTTTTGTAATTTAAAGAGATAATTCTGTTGTCTTTCTAATTCTCCTTCCTTTTTGTTTGCATTCCTTCTATTCCTTCTCTTATCCGTACGTGTTTAAAACCGTGCTTTATAATTTACCACTTTACACTTTTTCACATTTACTCTTTTCTTACTTCTTTTATTATCTTCATAATTTACCTCCTTTTCTCTTTTTTCACTATTACTCGTTTCTTACTTCTTTTATTTTTCTTTTATATTTATTGAAATGTTTTTCCTTCCGCATAATGGTTCCGTTCTCTTCTTTTTCTTACTTACCTGGTTGCTACTCTTCCTTAATTGTTCATTGTTATTTTTATTGTTATTTATATGTTTCCAGCTGATACTTCTTTTCAATACTGTTGTAAAAAAGGGAGCTGTGTGTTGTCTTTACTGCTTCCTTCACAGCCTCTGACTGGTCCCTGTAGAATGTTCATATTGTTGTGAGGCATTAGAATGTTATCTGACTCCCTGAAGTCAGTTGAGATCTGAGGCTGAGCGGGAAGGAACCTGCTCCTGGTGGGGTTGATTGGTTTTCAGTGAATTCTTATCTATTCATCTTCTTCTAATGTACTTACCTGGAATAAACCTGATTATTTATCATTCGGACTGACTACGTAATCCTTTATCCATTACTACAGTTTTTTTTAGATATATGTCGCCAAAATTATTTTGGATGGCTTTTCAGTCATATTTAGTGTGTTTGCAATAAGAAATACTGGTTAAAAGTTATTCCTGCACTTATTGTTTTCTTTGTTGTATGGTTCGTTAGTCCAAGAGTGGCAGTGACAACTGGGCATCCCCCTATCATTTAGTTGTATTCAGAACAAGAGGCAAGCAGGCAAGACCTTTGAGTCACTTTGGTTCAGAGGTGGAGAGATGCAGGTTCAGTCCTTCTCACTCACAAGCAAGAGGGTAGCAGGTCAGCACAGCAAAACAGGAGCGCAGCAGAGTAGCAATCCAACAGAGTGACAGTCATTGAAGCAGCACGTCAGCCCTTCTTCCTGGAAGAGTATCCACAGGTCCAGAAGTGTACTGAGTTGGTGGTGTCAGAGGTCCAGTACTTATACCCAGCTGTGCCTTTGAAGTGGGGAAGACTTAAAGAGAGGCCTTTGAAGTGCACAGGGCCCTTGCTGTTCCTGCCCTGGCCCCAGAATCACCACAGGCGTGTATGTAGCCCTTTGTTTGGGGACAGGACACAGCCTATTCAGGTTTAAGTGTCCGTCCCATCCTGCCGAAGAGGGCCAATTAGGATGTGGAAGGCCCATCAGCCACATGTAAGTTCCCTTTGCGTGTGACTGGCTAGAGGGACTGCACAAAGCCCAGCTATCATCCACCCCAGACATGTATTCAGAGACAGGCAGAAGGCACCAAATTACTAAAGTAAGAAAATGCCAACTTTCTGAAAATGTGGCATTTTGAGAATTCCAATTTAAAATCTGACTTCACCATAAATTGTGATTTTAAATTGTGATTCCAGGGACGCCAAACCTGGGGGGGTTCCATCTCTTCTTAATTGGAAATGACACTTATAAAATGTAATAAGGTAATCCTAATGTTATCATAGGGGAGAGATAGGTCTTGCAGTAGTGAAAAACACATGGAACAGTTTTTCACTACCAGGACATGAAAAACTTTAAAGTACATTTCCTATTTTTTAAATACACTGCACCCTGCCCTTGGGCTGTCTAGGGCCTACCTTAGGGGTGACTTATATGTATGAAAAAGAAAGGTTTGGGCTTAGCAAAGAGTTTAACTTGCCAGGTCGACAGTTTAAAACTGCACCCATAGGATCTGCACGTGAAGGCCTGAGACATGTTTAAAGGGCTACTTAAGTGGGTGGCACAATCAATCCTGCAGGCCCACTAGAAGCATCTAATTTACCCTGGCCACATGTAGTGCACTTTACTAGGGACTTAAGTAAATTAAAGGTGCCAATTATGGATAAGCCTATGTCACCATGTTTTAAGTAGAGAGCACATGCACTTTAGCACTGGTTAGAAGTAGTAAAGTGCCCAGAGTCTCAAAACCAGCAGAAAACAACATCAGCAAAACAGGAGGTCTGAAGGCAAAAAGCCAGGGAAAACTAAACCAATGATGCTAGGTCTAACAGCCCCCCCCCCCCTTTTTGAGAAAATTAGGGCTAATAACCTCTTACTGTAATGGGTTCACCTGAACTGGATTTCTCAAATAGAATGGAAAGGGGCTTCATATAGTGAATTCTGACAAATACAATATGAAAGGGTTTTACATTTGACCTCCTTGCGAAACACTATTGGACTGGGCTTTACATTGTGAACCCTCTGATAAATATACTGGGAGTATGTTTTACACCATGATATCTATGGCAAATGCAATAACAAGCAATTTTATATGGTTAACCTTCTCTCAGATACAATAGGAAGGAGTTATACATTGTGAGTTATGTGACAAATACAATAGGAAAGGTTTTTCCATTGTGAACTCTCTGACAAATTCAAAAGAAAGGGGTTTAGTGCAGGGGCAGCTTTGAGGTCTGGTCACAATAAATGCTTGGTATTTCGAGAGGGAGATTTTACATTCATATCAATGTATACTTTTGGTCTGCCTAAAGTATTTGATGTGCCTTTCAAGGCAAACCCGTTTATGCTCATGTTACAGCTAACTCTATAAATTTTTAAATGTGATGATAAAGGCACCAGGCCTCTCATGTTACACTGTAAATGATATGACAAAGCATTGTGGCCTAACCCTGTTGACTGTGAAACGTTTTACACATTGCATCTGACCCATGTAGGTGCATTGCTAGTTTTTAGGGTTAAACCCTGTTGGTGAGCATATAATCACCTGGCACCACACATGTAACGGGCAGCCACGGCCCGTGGAGGGAGTTTCGGTGGGGCGGAGAGGCGGGGCGGGGGAGGGGCAGGGTGGGGGTGCTAAAAACTGGAGTATGGATAATTGAAGGTAAGTAAACAATTTAATAAATAAAACGAATTTCGTAGCTGACCCTGCATCGCATTTTGCGATGCAGGGCACGCTACGAAATTCGTTTTATTAATTAAATTGTTTACTTACCTTCAATTATCCATACTGTTGTTTTTAGCACCCCCCACCCTGCCACTCCCCCGCCCCGCCTCTTCGCCCCACCGAAACTCCCTCCGCGGGCAGTGGCTGGTAACGGGAACAGGTTAGATGTACCAAGTAAGTTGCCCACTGTTGTAGGTCTTTGGAGTACTTACTTTTCCCCTGCAATTCTGTGAGACCCCTTTAGGAAGGATTTAAATTTGCAATTTTACCTGCAATCTTGTTAGCAAAAGAAAAGAAAAGAAGAGAACAACATGATAGTGACACATATAGTCTCCCCTAGAGCCAGGGAGATTCTACAGACTGTGTGGATGGTTCTCTGAGTGCATGCGTCACATAAATGAGACATCCATTGGTCAGCAGGATAGCAGTGGTAATGTTCCAGTGTGATGATATCTGCTCAGTATTACCAACAGAGAATCATCAAGTATAGCTGTGTCCCACAACACTGTTCATCCATACATGAGACTATGCAGATGTGTAGTGTCTGTTAATGCATCTATCTCACACTGGGGGAGTAGGGGTGGGCCTGTCCTCAGGTGCAATCAGTCAAGAGAGGGGGCAGGAGGGGGAGTGTGCCAAGTGCCTCCTCACGACGGATCCACTATCAATCCAAATGCCTCTGATTATGTGTTATCTCCTCTACTGCTACCTTCCCACATGGAGTTTGGATGTCTGATTTGGCCTCCATTTTTTCATTGAATCCGTCCCATTTATCATATGTTCTTTCACCCCCCCCCCCCCCCCCCCCCCCCCCCCTGCCCACACATCTCTGTTCTTTCAGTTATCTCAGCTTCCGGCCATTGCAGTAGATCTCATGTAGTCATGTACTTCCAGGCCATGGGGATCCTGTACAAACTTACATCAGGGCTAGATTCACAAATCTATAGGTGAGTTTGCTCATTTTGGACAAAGGCTGGTGGTCCAATAGGCACAAAATGGGTTTAAGTACGAGAAGGCTATTAATGATTTCCCCAGGTGACTGAGCACATTCGCTCAATATTAGGAGATCAATGGGCATTGGCACACCATGTGAAAGATGTTTGCATCTTGTTCCGCACAGTGTGGCATGCAGTAGATGTGTCAGGGAACATCCTCCCCACCCTTTCTGGTGCAAGGTATGTGTGATGCATTACATTAAATTTTGTGTACCGCAGTCTGGCGTTCATTGACACCCCCTTTTCTGACCCAAGGCAGCGTCTCCACATAGCTGGTGTAAATCCAGTGTATGTTCCTACCATATTTTCAGTTGTTCTGCCAGGTATTTCAGGTATTGCTGTACTGCCCTGTAAATGCATGTAACTGTTTTTCTCTGGTGCTGGTGTGTCAGTACTGTTGTTAAAGTACTGTCTGGGTCTGTGCCTGTTTTTGGCTCCCAATGCTTTTTCCACCACAGTGGACAAGGCCCAATATATCAAGATGTGCCACGATGCCAATCTGTATGTGTCTCTCATGTTGTTGAATGACCATAATATCCCATCCCCAACTAAACCTCCCCCATCTCCACACTTATGTTCGGCCATGCATTGGTCCGATGGTTGACTTTCAAAAGTCTGGTCTAGGCCAAGGCCCAGATGGGCAGATCTTGGGAAAACGGGAATGCACCAGCGTGGGTAAGGATTTATTAAACGCAACATGTTTTAGCAATCTTCAATAGCATGTTGTCTATTTACACCCTTGCCTCCAACTCCATTAGGTAAGCTAGGATACTGTAATTGCCCAGGTCCACAAATACATCCTCCGTTCTTGATTAGCTATGTCCGCCGGCCAAAGCGCAACCCATGGTAACTGGGCAGCTGCAAAATATAACTAGTAATTGGGGGCCCCTAGGCTTCTCGTCCCTATCGGGGTATATAATTTACCCCAGAGCCACTCTGTCCTTCCAGTTCCCCAGATCAGGGTTGTAAGTAATACCTGCAACTCTCAGAAGAACAAGGAGTTGGGTCCCACTGGTATGATAGAAAAGTGGCATAGCAGTTTGGGTATTTTAGAAACAGTAATCATCTCTATGGGAGATATCAACAGCTCAGCACAGAACAGCATGGGCTGTTGTGTTGCCACTAGGATCCTGCCTAGATTTCCATCAATCAAATCCCGCTCCTCATGGTATATGCCGATTCCCAAATATGTTGTTGTCTTTGCTCCAGGGCAGGCAAGTCGTTGGCAGTTAGGCCACTTGTTTTCCTGTCCTAGTTGACCCTGAGACCCGAGACATCTGCAAACTCGTCGAGGAGGTCCAACAAGGGGGCATTGGTATCACTCGCCCACAAGTAAATCAGTTGATTCAGAAAAGGGGGTGGTGATGAACAGAGTGTCTGAATTAAGCAGACCACTCTTACCCAGTCCAAAGATCAGGGCTTGATCCATCACCGTTTTTTAGCTCACTGCACCATCCCAGCTCAGAACCTGGCTACATGCAAATTAGTCTGTTCTTGTCCCAGTGCATGATGGGAACAGGGCAAACCAAACTACCAAGCCAATTCTTATACTGGGAAGGAAACAAGCTTCCGGGGACCGGTTTCTGGCATTTCAGCCGTCGTCGGCCCGGCTTGCTTGAATCCTGATGGTGCAATGAGCAAGGGACTCACATCTGAGTATACCCTTCCACGCTTGTGGTGGACAAAATGATTCAGAAAAGGGGGTGGTGATGAACAGAGTGTCTGAATTAAGCAGACCACTCTTACCCAGTCCAAAGATCAGGGCTTGATCCATCACCGTTTTTTAGCTCACTGCACCATCCCAGCTCAGAACCTGGCTACATGCAAATTAGTCTGTTCCTGTCCCAGTGCATGATGGGAACAGGGCAAACCAAACTACCAAGCCAATTCTTACACTGGGAAGGAAACAAGCTTCCGGGGACCGGTTTCTGGCATTTCAGCCGTCGTCGGCCCGGCTTGCTTGAATCCTGATGGTGCAATGAGCAAGGGACTCACATCTGAGTATACCCTTCCACGCTTGTGGTGGACAAAATGATTCAGAAAAGGGGGTGGTGATGAACAGAGTGTCTGAATTAAGCAGACCACTCTTACCCAGTCCAAAGATCAGGGCTTGATCCATCACCGTTTTTTAGCTCACTGCACCATCCCAGCTCAGAACCTGGCTACATGCAAATTAGTCTGTTCCTGTCCCAGTGCATGATGGTTGGCAGTTAGGGCACTTGTTTTCCTGTCCTAGTTGACCCTGAGACCGGAGACATCTGCAAACTCGTCAAGGAGGTCCAACAAGGGGGCATTGGTATCACTCGCCCACAAGTAAATCAGAGCATGATCAGCATAAAATGAGACATTATGGGTTTGCCGGCCAATGGTGATTCCCAATCAGGGCTTTATCTCACAAGAGGCATGCCAATGGCTCCATCGCTAGAGCAAATAATATCAGGGTGGGTGGCAATCCTGTCTGGTTCCCTTTTAAACTGCAAAGGGTTTATAAACTTTGGTACCTGTGCGTACCTATGCCACCGGGTCTGTGTAGAGCAGGGACACCCACTTCCGGAGCGCCTATCCCCTCTCCCATCTTAATTAGTACTACAAAAAGGTATGTCCAACTCAAAGTATGGAAGGCATTTTCAAGATCAAGTGATGCTGCCAAACGGGGAAGTTTATGCTGCTTTGTTCAGTCCATGATCCAAAACAAGCGTCACAGGTTTTAAAATGTTTTTCTACCTGGTATAAAGCCGCTTTGATATGGGTGTATAAGGGAGTCTGTTATAAGTATCAGGTGGGTTGCCAATATCTTCTCCAGAATCTTGTAATCAGTAATAAGGAGCGATAACAGCACTTTTCCTTTTTAAAAGGGAACACTGTCTGGACCGTAATTTGTTATTTTTCTGTATTGCAGAGTTTTGATTGTCTAGCCCACATCAACACCCTGTCTTATTGTCATGTTGCCCTGAGTTTGAAATTGTAGTAGTAGGCAATTTGTTCCCGGAGGGAATGAGGCACACAGGCTGATGGGGACCAATGGAGAAAGACCTGCATTGACAAAATTGAGGTCTATGCAGGGGCATAGCTTCAGGGGGGGGGGGGGTGTTTGGGGAGTGACACCTCCAAATAAATCCATTAATGGCTTCGGAGGTGGGTCGGGCCTTCTATGACGTTTTTCTTGTCATCTTGATTTCACTATGAAGTTTTAACTTGTTAGTTTTTTTGGATCAGGAAAATAAATATATTTAGGCCCAGGTTTGACATAGATTGTGTGTTGGGCACTTCTTTGATATAGCCCAGACGCAAAATCTTTTTTGGTATTTGTAATTCCACATAAATGACAATTTGGCAAATGTCAATTAGAGTGGCTTAGCAAAAAAAACCATGCATTTTACTGCCTTGCATTACTTTGCATCAAAAACATTCCATGGGTGGTGCATGGGCATTCCTGCGCATCTATCCTTAGATTTCATATCTATAACTCTTTGTAGACATGCGTTTGCGCCAGAGTGGTGCGCCTGCCGAGGCTGGCGTAACACGGAAAGATCTCTCTATTTCTCCTTATTATTCTCTCTTTGCATGTGTGATGCATTCTGGAGAATGCAACACAGACACACACACAGGAAAAAAGCCTCCAAAGCTAGTTTTTGTGCAGAAAGGTACCCATTTCCTCCACCTTAGCATCATCACTGCGGCGCGAATTCCGCTGCAGTGCTGAACATTCCGATCGCGGGCGTGGTCATGACCGCTCCCGGCCATCATCAGCACACGCCCACCGTGACTCATGACAGCCGGGAGCCGACTTGAGCATCGAAGAGGTTAACTATCCTGACCATAACACAGACACACTTGCACATTTCTGCTTGCTTCACGTCATGCAAGGTGGAGCATCAACTTTGCTCACTGCGCTGCATTGATCCACTTCTTTCTAAATATGCCCCATAGAGAATAATTTACCAAAAAAGTAGCAAATCTGCACCTATTGAAGTACTCCTTGAATTATTGCAAATGTACTGCTTTTAGAATTCACAAACATTGGCAGTAGGAGTCCTGGAAAACGATGCCAGTCTCAGCTTTCCAGGCATACTACTGGCAACCAAACACCCAAAAGGTGATGGACACATGCTTGCACATTTTCTAACACTTGCAATTCCTCGGGGTAGCATTTCAAACCTTTCTTTATTGCCCACTTTGCCACTCTAGACTTACGGCCCGATTTAGAATGTAGCAGACAGAGTGAAAGCAGCCAGAATTAGCCCTGGGCGGAAAACTACGCTACGCTCGCGGAGTGTGCGTAGTTTGCACAACTAAGCGCTAAGCGAATCGCACATAGCACAGTGCAAAAACACGTGGCGTAGCAGGCATTTTTTGCTCGCTTGTGGTCCTCAACTTCTAGTTGGTGACCGCGAGCGAGCAAAATCAACAACCCGGTGAGACTTTTTCCTCATTCGCAATCGGCAACATCAAGTTGCCGATTGCGAGCGTCGAAAATGAACCTCCTGGCGAGATTCTCAACGCGGGGAGGCCAGGTTTCTCATTGCGAGTGGTCCCGCTTGCACTGTGCATGATGCTGTTTGCAATGATTGCGCAGTGCGGACAAGCATCCGGCACTGTGCAATCATTGCGAACAGCATTTCCCTACTGCACTAGGCAGTTCGCGTAGCGTGCGAAGTGCACTTCACGTAGCTACACACAGCACTACTATGCGAACTACGCCCAGGGTTAGCCAGGATGATGGAGGACTTTACAGCCTTCACTACTGCCAAATTTAGAAATGTTTCCCAGCCCAGTGGACATTTCTATACATTGGCAGGGCCCGCCATCATGGCAGTTCCTGTCACTGTAGAAAACATTTAAAAAAACAGCTCTGTCAAAGATGATGGCTGGTCTTTTCCAAAGTTTTTTCTTTTTTAAAAAGCAAACGCCCAAGTGGAAGCTTGTTTTTTGTTTTATTTAAAGAGAAATGAATGACCCCCTCACAGTTTCCTCTCATGGTGTGGGCTGCCATTTTTCTTTTTTTATTGTTACTCACCACCTAGATACCGGGTGATGATGGAAAGTGAAAAAAGTCACCTGACCGTACTTCCAATGACACCTATTTAGTTGGGCTGTTGAAGGAAGTTTTCTCTGAGGGTGTAAAACTTGCGGTCTCTCCAGATCAAAATCGGGTGGACACATCTTGAGTTTGGGAGACAGGGTACTCCGTCACTACTGAAACAGAGTACCTGTCTGCCAAATTCTAAATCAGTCCCAGAGGCTCAACTCATGCCAATTAGTACTGAACCTGCTCCTCATGTGAATAGGCCATCCTGAACCTTGGGTACCACACACATTCACCCTGTGGCACACAGCCTTTTTACATGAGAAATATGAAATTCACCCCCCCCCCCAAATCACACAATGACTAAGCCACACCCCTAATTGAATGCCTTAAGTAAGTCTGAGCAGAACTTCCTCAAATAAATTGTAAAGAGATTTGATTTCTCTGCTTAATACAATATAAAGAGACTTTACACTGTCAACTTCGTAAGAAAGAAGTTTATGTTAAGTTGTGAACTTGTCACAAATGCAATAGGAAAGAAAGTAAGGGGCTTTACATTGTGAATTCTGACACATACATTGTGAGCTCTAACAAATGTAAGAGAAAATTCCCAACTTGGTGAACTCCCTGGCAAATACAACAGGAAGGGGTTTTACATTGTGAACTCCAGGCCAAACACAACAGGAATGCTTAAAATCAGTGCTTAATTTGAACCAATGGTTTCCAGTGCTCAGCACCGTCACTTAATGGTCAATACTGCACTTGAGCACCAGTTAAGGACACATTGATTTTTGGGAGGCACATGGAGATGAAGTGATTTGCCTAGAATCACAGGATGTTGAGCCGAGGCCAAGACTCAAACCTGGTTCCCCAGCTCCGAAGTCGACAGCTCAGGTCCTTACTCCACATCCTCTCCTACTTGTAGAGTTTCATGTTTAGTAGTTGGTTTTATGTTAGGCAGTGATAACAGGAGCTACCTCTTGACCAGAGCCCCAGCACTTTTGTTTTTACAAATTAACAACTGCTTAAAATACAAAAGGAAATAGATTTACACTATGAACTGTAATAAAAATGGGTTTTACATGTCTAGGTTTAATCTTTTTGATTGAGAAAAGTCTCGTTCTTTCAAATAGGCAAAGATAGGAGAATTTCTTTTTCTTAGGAATAAAACTTGTGGGAGCACAAATTGCCACATAGTGCCTCACAGATAACGGAAATAAATCAATCAATCAATCAAAGCATTTGTATAGCGCTCTACTCACCCGGAGGGTCTCAAGGCGCTTGGGGAAGGGGGGTCCGCTACTGTTCGAACAGCTAGGTCTTCAGTTGCTTCCTGAAGGAGAGATGGTCTTGGGTCAGGCAGAGGTGGATGGGGAGGGAGTTCCACGTCTTGGCAGCCAGGTAGGAGAAGGATCTTCTGGTGGCTCTTCGGATGCGGGGGATGGAGGCGAGGGCGTGGCTGGTTGATCGAAGCTGGCGGGTGGGAGTGTAGAAGGTCAGACGGTCGTTGAGGTATCTTGGGCCTTGGTTGTGGAGAGCTTTGTGTGCGGAAACACACTACATTTACAGGTTTAGTTGCCTCAGTGATATTTCTTTAGGGTATATGATTTGCTCCTGTTTAATCTTCATGACCCTTAGAGGTGAGATTCCAATTTGTAATTCCACCAGATATCTTGAAAATATATGTAATTTTACGTACAGTATTTATTAGCGTGTGCATTCTAGTACTTTTCTTTTTGTGTATTCATTGTGTTTGTTGGTTTGAGTGTCTAGCCCAAAACACCTCCCTAAATCAGTCTTGGAATGCTCTGCCTCACTACCCTGAGAGTCAGGATTTACATTGTGAACTTTTAAACAAATGTATTAGGTAATGCTTTTACGTTGTGAAATCTCTGAGAAATGCTTGGGGAAATGGTTTTATATTAGGAACTCTGTGACATCTCTGATACCCTCGTGGGTCAAGTTTGCGCTATATAAAACTTTATGAATAAATACAAAGAACTTTCCTTGACCAACACCATATTGATGGGTTAGATGGTATTTTAACACTAATGTCTCAGTTACGGGTACTTTACATGTATCCAGCCTAGGTTCTGGGGTATGTGGACCCTTCTCATGCTTCAGTGGGTTGCATAACATATGCCCCTCCGTAGCGCTCTACGGATATGTGCAAAGTACTTGTAACCGACTGAGGACTGAACATTCAGTCAAGGCATTATCGGGTCCAAGCCAAGCTTGGACCCACACAGTACGGTATCAACAGTTCTGACAAAAAGACGAATATGAGATATTTATGATCTACACCAGTCGCTTTTAGAATCATTTTTTTTTTAAATCTCTTGGGCAGCAGCTCCATATTGGACATTTAAATTGGGCAGTCCCTCTTGTAAGACCGGAAGTCCACCTTTAGGAGGACCGGTTACATCCCAGGCGAAAGATTTATATGACTACCGAGACTTACAGCATACCAGTGGCATAGGCAACATGAGATTCTGAGTGTTGCCCTGACGTTTTCACTCCGGCTGGAGTGCTGTACTGCAGACTTGCAAGATTAGTGCTAGCAGATCCCAATGCATCCACTCGTATAAACTTATGAACTATTGGTCCTGATGAAGATGGAGTTCATCAGTTATTTCCATTGAAACGTACGTCGACCGGAGAGTGTGACATCCCAGCTATCAGTACAGCCCCTGAGGGTTGATGTTGCACCCCTTTTTGATTCCATCTCTGCATGCAGTGTTGTACTTGGGTGTGTATGAGTGTTTATAGTATGTGTCAGTGATACGATTGAAGAGTACATGAATGAAGTGTGAGTATGGGCTTTTTTTTATTTTAATTTTATTCTTTGATAAGAGTGAATTTTAGTTTTTGAAAATTATATGTTATTTGCTCATTGGATTTATACTCAATGCATGATGATGTTTGTCAAATGATAGAATTGAATTAATCATGTACATACATTGTTTTGCTAAAAGAGAAACATTGTCTCTAACTGTGCACAACACTGAAGAAATGGTTTAACTTCTTTTGAATTGAATGATGAAAAAAAGAAAAATACATGAAATTTGAAGTATAAGTAATGACTAGAGACATGTTGTGTGACTACAGATGTCCCATTTTATGGCAAAATGGTAGCTAGTAGTAAAGAAATATAGGTTGAATGGGAGGTTTTTCATTATTTGATTATAAGCAGTTCTTGAAAGGCAGCCTGCAGGGGGTCGGGGGTTTAGAGGACATGTAATAGGTCCCGCATGTAAAGGGATCAAGTTGACTGCTCCCTCTTCATGGCTCATTATGGTTAAACCATTGCAGCTGCGTTGCTAGATAATAGGCTTCTAGGTCTTGCGCTGCTAGTCTCCCCTCCGTAACATGGTACTGCAATGTAGTCATCGCCCCCCCTATGGCTTCACATCCCCATATTAGTTCTATCAGCAAGGAATCCAACTGTTGAAACAGTCGGCGGGGAATAAGCAGGGGCAGCCTGGAGAAAAAGTAGAGCAGCCGCAGAAGTGCCACTATTATAACCACGGCTAATTTACGAGTGACAGATAATGGCAACGAAGTCCAAAGTTTACACTGACGACCACCGTCAGGGCCCTGCCGGCTGCCCTGATATTGCCATCTAAGAGGTCTCGATGGTCATGAAAAACCTTAACTCCTAAATATTGTAGGCATGTTGCATTCCAGGTTAGGGACCACAAGTTCTGGGGTGGAGTGGTGTCCATACAGAATGGAAACAGATGGGATTTTTGCCAAATAATGTGCAAGACCAATACTGCTCCAAAGAGCCTCACTAGTTCTATTGCCCCCCATGAGTCCACCTCGACATCCTGGAGGAACAATAACATGTCATCAGCATACAATGCTGCAAAACGAGAATATCCCAGGACTTCCAACCCCGATAAAATCTACCAGTGGCTGTGCTGAAAGCTAGTGGTTCCTCTGTGATGGCGAAAAACAAACCCTTTAGCAGTTGGATATTGTTCTACCAGTGCAGACTCGCACCATAGGTAAAGGAGTTTGGTCCATTGTACAAACCCAGGACCCAATAACCTGATAGAGAAAATCCAATTGCAGGCTGTCAAAGGCCTTCCCTATATCTATTGCTATGATTGGCGCCTTTCGTTTGTCCACTCTCCTCATTCATGAGCAAACGAGCCTGCGAATATTGAGCACTGTGTTGTGCTCTGATATATATCCCGCCTGGTCAGTCTGAATCAAATTGGGCATGTGGAGCAAAAGCCGGGTCACAAGTATTTGACTATACTGTAGTTCACATTATGCATGGACAAAGGGTAGTAGGCTCCAACATCGATGGGAGGGCGTCGGGGTTTCAGGAGCGGAATAACCAGAGCTTCACATGTAGACACAGACATGAGTGGCAGCATAAAGATTAAATCGTTTTGGTGGTAAAGTGTCTTTATATGTGGCAAAAAAGTCGGCTGGCAAGCCATCTGCACCAGGCACTTTACCTCGCGCCATGATTTCATTAGCAGCCCTCGCCTCTTGAAATGTAATGACATCCCCAGCTCCTCAGCATCATCCTGTGTGAGTATCATCAGGGCCACTGGGCTTAAAAAGACATCAACAGCATGAACTCCTGATAGTCAAATCAGTCGAGTTTCTCAACTCGGGCTGCTAGTAATTCCTTTGCCTACTGTAGTGGGTGTTTAAGTGCTGGGTTCTCCGGCCTGAACTTTTCAAGGTCTTGCAACGGTTGTATGATGTTACAACGCGATCTTTTAGATCTCGGTACATCACAACGCATCTTTTACAACGCAAGTCGTTACCACGAATTGCGCTGTAGGGTGCTGGACTTAGGAATAGTAAGATTTACTATTCCAACTCCAGCCTACGTACAGTAGGGAAGGTGGTGGAATAGTAAATCTACTATTCCTTAGTCTACAGCGCCCTCTGTAACGACTTGCGTTGTAAAAGACGCGTGGTAATGGCAGGGCTGTGTTTTGACCGCGTCGTTATGGATGTTCCCCCTTGCAACACTTTCTCCTGATCTTCGATCTCACCCACCAATGTGGGTCACACCCCTACTATCTCAGCAATACAATGGCCCCTGATAACTGTCTTCTAAGCATCCTACTCATTCAGAGGGGTGGTAGCAGTCCTGTCAATAACAACAAAGTAAGTAGTTATGGTCTCACCAATGTTATGTTGAAAGACTGGGTCATCTATTACTTCAAAATGCAACTGCCATTTAGGGATGTGGTGGCGTTCGCACTCCTAGTTCATAGTGAGCATCACTGGATTGGGTTCAGAGGCTGTTTGGCACAGATATTCCCATGGTGAACTGCCCCATGCACTCTAGGCGTGCAGAGAAAAGTGCCAAGATGAACATGAAGTTTGTGCATGCCAAAGTAAAATGAATAGTCCTGCGACATAGGGTGGAGGCGTCTCCAAGAGTCCACTAGTCCCCATTGCCGTTTACTGTCAGAAAAGGTACGCGCCAAGCAGGTCACCAGAGAGTCACCCAGGGGTAGATGAGATCTATCAGGGGTAGGGTCAGCAACGCTAATAAAGTTTCCCCCCAGGAGTATAGCTTGCGACAGGTACGGGGCGAAGACCCTAGATAATGTTGCAAAGAACCCTGCCTGATCTGCATTGGGGCATAAGAAAACAAGTTACTTACCTGTAACTTCAGTTGTCCAGTATTGGTATCTTTCATAGATTCACATGCCTGAATCATTCCCCGTCGCCGAGGCGGGAGTCCCACAGTATATAAAAAAGCAGTGCCAAAGGTAAATTACAGTAGTAGGCCCTAGGAGAAAGGCCTGAGGCCTAGATTGTAGTAGCCTATCTACCTCATTATGCTAAAAAGACCAAAGTCTTTGTTCCAACCAATCAGCTCATAGCACCCTCTAGAACCCTCTCTGCAGAGCCAGTTCTCCTAAGATTTTTGTTAGCACAAGTGGGAAATAAGTATCCCAAATTAGAGAACTGACTCTCCGGGGAGGTGGGTGGTTGCATGTGAATCTATGAAAGATACCAATACTGGATAACTGAAGTTACAGGTAAGTAACTTGTTTTCCTATGCAGTATTGGGGTATCTTTCATAGATTCACATGCCTGAATCAGAGTAGCACGCAGTATGCCAGATAAGAGTCGGTTGCGGATGGTGGGAGACTTATAGTGGGACACTCCCATAAACATTATATTTAACAACCAACTATTGTGAAGTAAGTACCTCACTAACAAGAAACATGACTAGATTTCAAAGAGCAGTCATATGATATTAATCAGGAAAAGTAATATCACACATAACAAGTAGGCAAACTGTAATGCATTTACATCTTTACATACACCAACATATTGAAAAGCATAGATTGATAATTAAATGAAGGAAACACTGGTTACCTGAAGCTGCTCTTATGGAAACAGATGACGTAAGACTGCTTGACCAACTGCCGCATCTTCTTGACTTGCTGATTGCAGGCAGTAATGTCTTGTAAATGTGTGGACATTCTTCCATGTGGCAGCACTGCAAATATTTTCTAACGTCACTCCTGCAAACAATGCTGAAGACACAGCTACAGTTCTTGTAGAGTGAGACCTGACAGTTCTTTGCAATGGCCTGTTGGATTTGACATGACAAAAATGGATCGCGGAGGCTATCCGACTAGAAATTGTGGCTTTAGTGACCGCTTTCCCCAGCGTAGCTTGGCCATAAGCCACGAATAACTGATCTGATTTTCTGAAGTTTTTTGTTCTTTACAGATAAAACTTCAAACATCGCTTGATGTCCAAAGAATGTAGTGTTCTTTCCGCTGGAGTTGTAGGATTTGGGGAAAAAACTCGTAATTTCACTGGCTCCTTTAGATGAATCTGAGAAGGCACTTTGGGTATAAAAGTTGGATTCGTTCGAAGAGTGACATAATCCTGAGAGAAACGCAAGAAAGGTTCTTTTATAGTGAAAGCCTGAATTTCTCCTACTCTTCTAGCAGATGTCAGAGCTAGAAGTAGGGCGACCTTCCATGTTAGGTACTTGAGGTCGGCTTTGTGAATAGGTTCGAACGGGTGCTTCATCAGTTGTGAAAGGACCGTGTTGAGCTCCCATTCCGGTGGGGGAGGTTTAACCGGAGGATAAGTCCGGAAAAGACCTCTCATGAACTGTTTTATTAACGATGAAGAACATAGTGAGGAAATGCCAGCTACCTTCCTGAACCTGGATAGAGCCGCTAAATGGACTTTTATCGAAGAAAAAGAAAGACCAGAGCTAGCCAAATGTAAGAAGTAAGGAAGAATTATTTCTGCAGGAGCTTCAATCAGGTGTAAAGTGTTTGATATACACCAGGAGCAGAATCGCTTCCATTTAAGACGATAAGTCTTCAATGTGCTCTGGGCTCGCACCCTCTTCAAGATGTCCCGGCAATCCTTGGGAATTTGGAGGTGTTGAAACTCTAAGAAGTCAGGAGCCATGCATGTAATTTCAGAGATTGAGGGTCTGGGTGATGTATCTGACCCTCGTTGCGTGACAGCAGTGTTGGAGCTGGGATAAGTTTGATTGGAGGCTCCTGTGATAACAACATGAGCTCCTGAAACCAATACTGGCGAGGCCATCTGGGAGCAATTAGGATGAGACAGCAGCTCTCCAGCTTCATTTTGCGCAACACTCTTGGAATCAACGGGATCGGAGGAAAGGTGTAAGCATAAATCCCTGACCATCCCATGGACAGGGCATTCCCTCTTGATCCCTGTTGAGGGTATCAGCTGGCGTAATGCCGGCATTTCTTGTTCTGTTGAGTCGCAAATAAGTCCAACGTTGGCTTGCCCCATGCCCGGATCTGCTGAGCTTTTCCGGTAGGGTATTGTGGAGGCCTCTGACATGTTCTGCTTTGAGAATTATGTTGTGAAGTGTTAGCCATTCCCATAACTCCTGAGCTTCCTTTGATAGCGTAGCTGTTCTTGTTCCTCCCTGCTTGTTTACATAAAACATGCTGGTGGTATTGTCTGTTCGGTACCAAATAGATATTCCCTCATGACCTATTTAATTCCACAAATTACAGACTATATACTTTCAACAAAAGACTGATAAACAAGGTGACAACATATAATTTTTTCACATTTATGATTTTTATTTCTTTTTTTTTTAAATTCTTATTTTTTGCAAAATTTCCTTAGGTTCATAACGATCACTTTACAAAAAGGGACATATAATTCATCATGTAAGCAATAAAAATACAAATACCAAACAGAGAACAAAAACCTAAGGCACTCATACCATTATCTCATGCATACTCTCTCATACATTCTACATTCATTCTTTATTCTGTGTCTGAGGGGGTCACAAGATGTTATGTGATCCATCACGCAAGGTCGACGCGTTTCGGTGGGATGAGACCACCTTCCTCAGGACCTTTTTTTTGCAGAACAGACGATCTTTCCCAAGAAAATTATAAGCTCTGTATTGGTATCCTGATATCCAATATTCAAGAAGGACGTGACTTCAATACTGACTGTGATTAGCCAGTTGGTTATCGTATATATCAGCTTCTATGCGAAGGAACAATCCAAAATAGCTTAGCATCCATTAATTATTTTTTCGTTATGTAGGAGTTGCGGTGGGCTGCCAGGTGAGTTTCTTATACATTACTGGAACAGTTCATAAAGCAGGATCCTTTCATATATATTAGCCTAACCTTCGGGATTACGAGCGGAGGTCTGCTGGTGTCTACGTCTCTCGATAACGGAGCTGAGAAAAGAAAAATCAGGGAGATGCTTTCGATAAAACAAGAAAAGAAAGAAGTCATTTAGAGTATATGAAAGGATTCTGCTTTATGAACTGTTCCAGTAATATATAAGAAACTCACCTGGCAGCCCACCGCAACTCCTACATAACGAAAAAATAATTAATGGATGCTAATCTATTTTAGATTGTTCCTTCGCATAGAAGCTACGACGCCGCCACCCTCAACGCACTCAACATCGGCCGGAACCCTGCCTGCTACCGAGCCACCCCGAGACGCACTCACGGACCCTTCGCCTGCCAAGCCTGCCAATTCACCTGCCTCCGGACCTGCACCACCCCCGCCAAGTCGAGCACCAGCAACAACCACCTCAAGTGCATCCTGCTGAACACCCGCTCCGTCAACAGGCACGCCGTAGAACTCTGGGACCTGCTCGACGCGACAGCACCGGACGTCGCCTTCCTCACCGAAACCTGGATGAACGCGTCCTCAGCGCCCGACATCGCCATAGCCATCCCGGACAGATACAAGATCACCCGGAGGGATCGCATCAACCAGACGGGAGGAGGCATCGCCATCATACACAAGAACACCATCCGCATCTCGACAAACGCCGATGAAACCTTCACCACCGCCGAACACCTTCACTTCCAGATACACACTGACCCCAAGACCACCCTCCGAGGCACCCTCATCTACAGACCACCGGGACCACGCGCACAATTCAGCGAAGACATCGCAGACTTCATCAGCCCACACGCCCGGCCCTCCGCCGACTACATCCTCCTAGGGGACCTCAACTTCCACCTGGAAAACAACAACGACAGAAACACCACCACCCTGCTGGACAACCTCGCCAACCTCGGACTCAAGCAACTGGTGAACACCCCCACCCACTACACCGGCCACACGCTTGACCCCGTCTTCTCATCCAGCAAGCACATCTCCTTCAGCCACACCACCGGACTCCACTGGACCGACCACAGCTGCATCCACTTCAGCTTCAGGAAAACGGCGACCCACCACCACCCGCAACAGGTTCCCTGGCTGGAGCAAGATCACCGCCGAGCAGCTCTCTGCCTCCCTCAGCCAGAACACACCCACCAACACAGCGGACCCAAACGAAGCAGCCAGCAACCTCGTCAAGTGGCTGACCGCCTGCGCCGACGACCTCGCACCACTGAAGAACCCTCCCAGCAGAACCGGTAGCAAGAAAACCCCCTGGTTCACCAACGAACTCAAGGAATGCAAGAAGAACTGCCGCACCCTCGAGAAAGCCTGGCGGCTCGACCATACCACAGTCAACAGGACCGCCCTCAAGCACGCCACCCGCAAACACCACCAGCTGATCCGCGCCACCAAGAAGTCGGCACTCAAAGAACGACTGGACAACAACGCCCACGACAGCAAGGAACTCTTCGGCATCGTCCAAGAGTTCTCCAACCCCAGCGCCGGAAACAACGACATCACTCCCTCGCAAGACCTCTGCGACTCACTCGCCTTCCACAGCAAGATCGCAGACATACACAACAGCTTCGACGCACAGACCACGCACCCTACCGCCAAACCAACGCCTGCCACCACCACCCTCTGCAACTGGACCCCGATCAACACCGAAGACACCACCCGCATGATGAACTCCATCCACTCCGGATCACCAACCAACCCCTGCCCACACCAAGTCTTCAACAAAGCCGACGCCATCATCGCACCCCATCTCCGGGACATCATCAACTCCTCCTTCCACACCGCCACCTTCCCGGAGAGCTGGGAGCACGCCGAGCTTACCGCCCTCCTGAAGAAACCAACGGCGGACCCCACCGACCTCAAGAACTACCGCCCCATCTCGCTCCTTCCCTTTCCGGCCAAAGTCATCGAGAAGACCGTCAACAGACAGCTGGCCACCTTCCTCGAGACGAACGGATCCCTCGACCTCTCGCAGTCCGGGTATCGGGTCAACCACAGCACCGAGACCGCCCTAATCGCAGCCACCGACGACATCAGAACCCTGATCGACAACGGGGAAACAGCGGCCCTCATCCTCTTGGACCTCTCTGCGGCGTTCGACACAGTCTGCCACCGCACCCTAGTGAAGCGCCTCAGCAACATCGGAATCCGAGAGAAAGCACTGGAATGGATCATCTCGTTCCTCGCCGGAAGAACCCAGAGAGTCCGCCTCCCCCCGTTCAGATCCGAGGCCACCGAAGTCATCTGCGGTGTTCAACAAGGATCTTCACTCAGCCCAACCCTCTTCAATGTCTACATGAGCCCCCTCGCAGCCATCGCACGCCAACACAACCTCAACATCATCTCCTATGCCGACGACACCCAGCTGATACTCTCCCTCACCACGACCCCACCACAGCCAAGGCCAACCTACATGAAGGAATGAAAGACGTCGCCGACTGGATGAGGAGCAGCCGCCTTAAACTGAACTCAGACAAGATGGAAGTCCTCATCCTGGGATCATCACCCTCCGCCTGGGACGACTCCTGGTGGCCCCCCGGCCCTGGGCACCGCTCCCAAACCAACGGACCACGCACGCAACCTGAGCTTCATCCTGGACTCCTCCCTGTCGATGACCAGACAAGTCAACGCCGTCTCATCTTCATGCTTCAACACCCTGTGCATGCTCCGCAAGATCTTCAGATGGATCCCCACCGAAACCAGGAAGACCGTCACCCAGGCACTCGTCACCAGCCGACTGGACTACGGGAACACCCTCTACGCTGGAACCACAGCCAAACTCCAAAAAAGACTCCAGCGCATCCAGAACGCCTCCGCACGACTCATCCTGGACATCCCCCGACACAGCCACATCACCAGACACCTGAGAGACCTGCACTGGCTCCCCGTCAGCAAGAGAATCACGTTCAGACTCCTGACCCACGCACAAAAGGCTCTCCACGACCTGGGCCTAAGTGCCTCAACGACCGCATGACCTTCTACACGCCCACCTGCCAGCTTCGATCAACCAGCCACGCCCTCGCCACCGTACCTCGCATCCGCAGGGCCACCGCCGGAGGAAGATCCTTCTCCTACCTGGCAGCCAAGACCTGGAACTCCCTCCCCACCCACCTTCGGCGAACCCAGGACCATCTCTCCTTCAGGAAGCAGCTCAAGACCTGGCTGTTCGAGCAGTAACTTACCCCCCCCCCCCCCCCCCCCAGCGCCTTGAGACCCTCCCGGGTGAGTAGCGCACTCTATAAATGCCGTGATTGATTGATTGAATGATTATATACGGTAACCAACTGGCTAATCACAGTCAGTATTGAAGTCACATCCTTCTTGAATATTGGATATCAGGATACCAATACAGAGCTTATAATTTTCTTGGGAAAGATCGTCTGTTCTGCAAAAAAAAGGTCCTGAGGAAGGTGGTCTCATCCCACCGAAACACGTCGACCTTGCGTGATAGATCACATAACATCTTGTGACCCCTCAGACACAGAATAAAGAATGAATGTAGAATGTATGAGAGAGTATGCATGAGATAATGGTGTGAGTGCCTTAGGTTTTTGTTCTCTGTTTGGTATTTGTATTTTTATTTACATGATGAATTATATGTCTCTTTTTGTAAAGTGATCGTTATGAACCTAAAGAAATTTTGCAAAAAATAAGAATTAAAAAAAAAAAAGAAATAAAAATCATAAATGTGAAAAAATTATATGTTGTCACCTTGTTTAGCAGGCTTTTGTTGAAAGTATATAGTCTGTAATTTGTGGAAATAATTAGGTCATGAGGGAATATCTATTTCGTATGTAATTGTGTTCCTCTCTTTCCCTGACCTTGAAAGTACATTTAGAGGGGGTCCCATATTTATGTAGATATTGTCCGTTCGGACCAGGACTGAAGACCCTGCGATTCTGGGAAGAAACGCTTGCAGGGATAGAAAGATGGCTCTCAATTCCAGACTGTTGATGTGACATTGTTTGTAGTTCTGAGACCATTTGCCCTGTACTTGTAAGTCTTAGAGATGACCTCCCCAGCCCTCCACGGACGCATCTGTCGTCGGAACGAAGTCCGGAGGAGTTTGCAAGAATGTGAGTCCTTGCTTCAGATTGCGCAGTTGCGCCCACCACTGAAGAGTATCTACCATGCGTGGGGTTACTTTGATGATGCCGTTGAAGGAACCTGTCGCTTACTCCCACTGAAGATGTCCCTCCTCCTGCAGAGGCTGCATTTCCAGACGTGCTAGTGGGATGAGATTTATGGCCGAAGACCACATTCCCAGGGATGAAGCGAACAGGCGAACAGAAAATGATTTTCTTTTTGACACTTGTATGGCTAATTTCTGCAGACGGAGTTGCCTTTCTTGAGACAAGAATGCCCTGCATTGCCTTGTATCCAGACGTGCTCCCAGGAAAGGCAGGATTTTTCTTGGAAGCAATTGGGATTTGTTTTTGTTCACAGTGAGACCTAGGGATGCAAAGAGAGTGCAGCACGTTGTTATGCCGTTCTGTACTCTGTACTTTGAGGGACCTTTGATTAGCCAATCGTCCAAGTACAGGAAAACCTGGATCCCTGAAGAGCGTAATGCTGCTGCTGCTGGAGCCAGGCACTTCGTAAAAATCCTTGGAGCCGATCTGAGGCCAAATGGGAGTACTTTGAACTGATAGTGGGCGCCAGCCACAGTTAAACGGAGATACTTTCGATGTTTTGGAAGAATTGGGATGTGAAAGTATGCGTCTTCCATGTCCAAAGAAGCTATAAAATCTCCCTCATTCAGGCAGCTTAGAATCTCTGAAAGAGTGACCATGCGAAAACCCTGCTTCTTGAGATATTTGTTGAGATTGCGCAGGTCCAAGATAGGTCGCCATTCCCCCGATTTCTTCTTTATGAGGAAAAAACGGGAATAGAAGCCTGTCCGCCTCTGATGAACTGGAACCTTTTCTATAGCGTTCTTGAGGAACATTGAATGAACCTCCTTGAACAATAAGTGAAGACGACTGGGCAGGGTAGTTGTGGTTTGGTGACAAACTCTAGGGTGTGTCCATGTTGAACGAGGTCTAGCACCCATTGATCGGATGTAATCTGTTGCCACTGGTGTAGAAAGCCAGATATTTTCATGCCCACAAGGAAGGAAGGAAATAAGGCTGGTGCCCGGCTGATCTCACTGTTTTCGGTGACTTTCTCGCCCTTGATTGATTATGCGTTTTCTGCCTCCTTGGCGAGAGAAATTAGCCGTACCAGACTGGCGGTAGGAAGACTGATAATTCTGCCGGTTGAGGCTGATATTGTCTGTTTTGTTGGTAATATTTTTCTCTAGAGGAATATCCACGTCCTCTAGCACCTCTAAAAGATCCCCGCTTGTACTGCAGGGAACCCAGGGATCTTGCGGTATCCGTGTCCATTTTGATCGCCTGGAGGGCGTTGTCTATGTGTTTCCCAAACAGAGACTCGCCATTATAGGCCATGTCCAGAATTTTAAGTTGGACCTCAAGCCGAAAGGTGGAAGCCTTCAGCCAGCCCTGACGTCTGAGAACGGCAGCTCCTGCCAGTTGTCTAAAATTTGTATTTGTGATATCCAAAGCGCAGTTGATAGTTTCTGCAGCTGCACGCTCCCCTTCCATCAGGATCTTCTGTGCCTCCTGTCGTTTATCTTCTGGAACTAGATCAATCAGACCAGCCATGTCTGCCCCCATTTGGCAATCATATCGTCCTATGATCGCCAAAGAATTCGCAGCCCTGATTGAGGCGGCAGCCATGGTGGAAAATGTCTTCCCGGTAAGGTCCAAACGACGTCCCTCTTTATCTGGTGGCGTAGTAATGGGAGTGGCCAGGTTTTTTGATCTTTGTTTTGCGGCCTGCGAAATGTCCGAATCTGGCCGCTGGTGTCCAGTAAGGCATGAAGGGCTACCGAGAGGAGCACAATATTTCTTTTCTATCTGTGGAAGTACGGCAAGTACAGAGGCAGGATTTCTCATTACTTTGATGCCTTCCTTGCATATGTAATCTATAATATCAATGGCTCTGGACACCTTCCTAGTTTCTTCTTTAAAATCATGAAGAAAACACTCCGACTGTTCCACTGTTACCGGTAGTTGAAATCTACTCGCAGCTCGCTGCATAAGATTATGAAATCCACCTATGTCTTCAGGTGGTGAGTCTGAAGGTTGTGGAGTTGGTAGAGAAGGCATGGGAATAACATAATCATCCCACGGGGCCAAAGGAGGATTATTCGGTAACTCGCCTTCCTCTACTTCTTTGTCTGAAGAAGTATCCGGAGTCCGGATAGTCAAAGTAGGCTGTTGAGGTTCCCTGACCGGAGACCTGGGTGCCCTAATCTCAGGTTGAGGAATAGGGTCTGGAAATGCTGCAGGTTGGAGTGGAGAAACGACCTGCTGTGGTGGAAAATGTTATCTATAGTCTGCCAACATGGCCTGTAAGTCCTGGATGAGGCTCGGTGGCAGATGGCTGGACTCTGAAGCCCAAGACTGCCTCTGGTATGCTGTACGATGAGGAACTACAATGTCTTCTTGATAGTAATGCTCAGCCTACTCATCATCCTCCTCATCATACTGACATTTAATGTTAAATTCTGAAGTATGGTGAGCTGTCCCAAACACTCCTTCGTTGTCATCATCATCAAAGTCATCCTCCTCCTCATGAGCATAAGTCTCTAGGAGATGAGAGGGTGTAAGTGGCAAGATATAAGAACACTCTTGCCTCTGGTAAGATGTTAGTTGGAAAGTTTTTGAAGAAATAGGTGTAGAAAATGCCTGTATTGTGACTGGAGGCTTTGTAGAAGCAGTGTCTATTGATCTCGGTGATACTGTAGGCAATGGTGACATCTGTGCTTGAATTGTTGTAGGCGTCGACACTGGCTTCGTCGACGGGACCATCGTCGCCGGATTCGACGTCGACTAAATCGTCGTCGACGGACTCGACGTCGACGAAGACATCAACGGTGCCGTTGACGACCGTCTCGTCGACGAGGAATCCAAGTCCGTCGACGATGAGCCCGTCAGTGACGTCGACGACGTGTCCGTCAACGATCCTGTCGATGTCGAGCCCGTCGACGCTGGTCCCGTCGACGGGCTCGACATCGACGGGAGCTTATCAATCAAACCAAGTGACACTTTTCCACTGTTCCTTTAATTTGATTTGCGGTCCGCCTTGAGAATTACTTTGAGGAAAAATTGTCCTCGTAGTCTCCCTTTATATGATCTGCTTTAAATCTGCCATAGTTAAAAAAGGCTTCTATATACTTCACATTTGTCGATTTAAAACCAGCCTTTGATCTAGTCAAGCAAGATAAACGTTGGGCTTCACTGTAGACACTGGTGTTGATGGTTTACTACTCCTTGCACTGAAAGTACTGCAGACATGCAATACTCCCAGAGTTCTCTACGGTCTCAAAGGCGAATGCAGATATAGTTTTGAGATCAATAAAGGAGTCCAACAAGGGTGTGTCTGGCTCCAGTTGTATTCAGCCTATATTTAAATTATATTGTAGATTACTGAGTCTGACCTTGAAGTCTCAGAAATAGGCAATACAGAAGTTCCAGTCGATCTCTTTGCACTTTTATCAGGGGCGGTTGGTGCATGTGGGCAAAAGGGGTGGTGCTCTGCCACACAGAAAAGAAGGAGAGAAAGAGGGGAAGGATAAAACTCTCGTTACAGAGCCCGCAACTGTGCCTGTGCCGAGCGAGATTTTCACTCGCCCCTGAGGCACAAGTGAGAGTGCTTGTGTCATTGAAGAGGTGTGGCCTCTTCAGTTCCAGTGGTTTGATCAGCTCTAGGGCGATATGTTTGCGGCCCTCGGCGTGGCCAACTCGGTGCCATTGGTTTCAATGGTTGGGGGCAGGACAGAAGCACATTCAAAGCAGTAGTGGTCGGGGCAGGCTTGGAGAATAGTCATGAGTTCCACCCTCTTTTCTTTCTGCTCACTGTTGGTTGGACTTTATGAGGGGCTGTAGAGAAGTTCAGGAAGGAGAGTGACTCACTGGCTCCTTCCCAGCCCTTCCTAACATCCAATCAACAGTAAGTAGACGCTCGCAAAAAGAAAGAATACTCGCTTCTTCCGTGAGTGTCTCGCTGCCGTATGTGAAGTGCACTTAGTGAATGCTCCGGTCCAGTCCTGGCTGCAAGGAGGCCTACTTCTGTATGGTAGCTGAGCTCTTCTCACAAAGCTCGTAATGTCAGCAGTATCGTAGCCTGAATGAGAGTCAAAGCAGTTTTAATGAGCCTGCCTTCAATCAGTTCAGCGGTAGATACTGGCTGCGCTCCAATACCTTTGGATCGAGTTCTGTCACTCACTCCTCTCACATGTGACAAAGCAGTATATACACATGTTATCTCTCCGCACGTATGCAGCATTCTCTCCTTCATACATAGCAGTGCACGCACCCGAGAAAGCAGTGGACAGGCACACCCCTCACCTCTAGGATCATGCAGCATTCCGTACTTCATAGCAGTGTACAGGCACAGGTGTAGAAGCAGTGAACACACGCAGCCTTCGCCTTTACCGTTCCATCCTTCATAGAAGTGTACTTGCGTAAGTGTGGAAGAAGCAATGAACACACGCACCCTTCGCCTCAAGGTGCATGCACCGTACAGTCCTTCATACCAGTGAACACAAGCGCCCTTCTCCTGTAGCCTCATGCAGCATTCTGTACTTCATTGCAGTGTACACACGCACGCGTGGAAGCAGTGAACACATGCACCCCTTGCCTCATTGAGTATTCCATACTTCATTGCATCTTGCTTTCACCAAGGATGCGCGCAATCAGATAAGACCACTGTGCACCGCCGTGAAAGGAGGTTCTTTTTGTCCACAGTTTGCTTTGCGCACCCAATTCTTGGATTCTAAAATCAATGTTGCCATTGTTGGCCAAAACAGCAAACAGCAGAACCGGACAATGAAAATAATTCACAGACACGGATAGTTCACTGATACATACAAATTTGATTAAATAAAACATTCGGTTGCAGTTGGGTTAGAAAGGGCAGCCTGTTCCAGGATGGCATAATGGTGCGTCGAACCAGGCCGTCAAGAGCATGACATCCCAGTACAATAATTCCGGCCTGCGATTCGAAAAATGTTTTGTATGCCTGCCTTCATGTTTAAAAATTCCGCCACTTTCCCCAGCTGCCAGCCAAAGATTGTTAGTGTAGGAATGTTTTCCACTCAAAGAAGAACAGCAGCTTAAAAGAAATTCAGTTAGGCACGTATATAAGCTTTGCTCTATATGGGCAAATTATAACATCAGCATATGCAAAGATTGTCCTCTATAGCTCATAAAAATTGGCAATTTCTTAAATGATAAATAATTCAATAGTATTGCTTCATTAACCTTTCTGCTGCCTCAAAGTTGCTTGAAAATGCACCATTTGCCCACTCTTTTTTCAAACTTTTCTCGGGGGAGAACCCCTCCGAAGTTTGTTCGGGCTCGCTGGCTACGCTTGCTCACCGCAGTGTAGTACGACAATAATTTTACGCCTCACCACTTTCAAATGTCACCAGCCGCCACTGATTTTTATTATGTTAAACTGAAAATACAAGCCATATGCTGCTAGAAAGATTGATCCTTGGTCTCTTTGGGTTTTTAATTGTATTTATAAAACAAAATATGCCCTTGAGTAAAGAAGAAAGCTCGCCATCAGTTATCTAGCCCCATCTTAACTCCCACGTAATTAGGAAACGGCTTTGGTGCTCAATGCCTGCTCTGACCCCTTTGTGATGCCCCTGCTCCCAGTCTTCAAACTTGACTCCTTCAAACCTGATTGAATAACATTTGGTGTGAGAGGCCTTGGTGCCATGCTCAGACTGGGAAAACAGCCAAGCAAGCAGTGGAGGTGCTGCTCCCATGGGGCAGCACAGCAATGGGTCATTTACATACAAAAGAAATGATGTTATTATAAATCATTGCAGTCCCTAAAATCGTCTTCAGCCAGCCTGGTCTGTGTGCATAGTTTTAAAACACAAGGATCGCTGGGAGATCCTTTCAAGTGAAGGCAGCACAAATCTCGAATAAGCTACCAATTACCCTGAGAACAAACACCAATCTGCACAGCATTAGCAGAAACCTGAAGACATGGATTTTTCCTACTCAGCCGAAGCACAACACAGCTACCCGATCTGCAATTCCCTAGAGAAACCTCAGGGTAGAAAGACAATTTGATAGCGCTAAGCTGGGTGGATGCTGTGCTCTACAAACGTTCAAATAAATAAAAAAATATATATCACTTTCTTGATTAAGGTTCATTGCCACCCTCACTGAGTACCTGCACAGAATGAGACAGTGGGCACGGTGACGGCCCAATGAGTGATAGTGCTGCAGTGCCTTCCTGATGTTGCAGTTCTTCCTGGCACTACACTCCACAGAAGCTGTGCATTTTAAAGTCAGTCACCCATCTCGTTGTGTTCTACTATTAAAAAAAATAGGAGTCCCCAAGCCTGTTTTGCAGAAGGGCTAAGGTTCACTGACCCCAGACTAGTTGGTGTTACAGACAGTTCGGTCACCAGATGCACATATGTGAAGACTAACATTGCAATGCTAAGCTGTCACAGCCTGTTCCTGTTCTAGTCCTCAGACAAAAAGCAGAACTGGTTAAAAGCAGGAGCAGGCTTCAAACAATGCTCTCCATGGTGGAGCAACCTGCTCCAAGCATTCACTTGGGCGGCAGACAGTCAGAAGACTGGAATTGTTGCAGTAAAACTCCTCCCTTAAATCCAACCACTCTGCCTGCCAACAGCCATCCTTGTGATGCACCTCTGCAGCCTTGACATATGATCATCAATTCAGAAGTTATAAGTCATAATAATACAAAAGCTAAATCCGATACTGTGCTCTGAACCCTTGATTCAGTAAAGTAAATGGAAGTGCATGATAAGGCAAGGTTTTTAGAAATCATTTGAGTAACTTCTGGCTAGAGGACAGAATGTCAGAGGAGTTCTTTCACTCACACAATTGCAGATATTGACCTGCAGGGTTTTGTGATGGGTATCAGAGAAAAGCAAAATTTGAGGATGCCTCCACTGGGGTAAGTTCATACGGGCAATGATCAACACTTTCAGCCTCCCTGATGCTACCTGTAAATAAAAGCATGTACATATGGAGTTGGCTTGGTGCAAGGAGATGGCATGTAGATTATCAATTACTGTACTGTTCGGCAGAGCATTTTCATTGTTATATTGTTCTCAAGGGTAGACTGACCATTATTAATTAAAAATAGCAAATGCCATGGGGTTTGGCTGTCTAAAAGACTTTGGGAGCCGGCTCCCGTGCTGGTCCTCAAACTATGGGCCTGATTTAGAGTGCGACCAACGGGTTACTTCGCCTCAAACGTGACAAATATTCCATTCGCCGTATCACAAGTTCATTATATCCAATGGCACTTGGCTATCTTGTACGCTGTATTACAAGTGGCATTGGATATAATACACTTGTAATACGGTGAATGGGATATCCATCACTTTTGTGATGGAGTAGCCCATCTGCGGAACTCTAAATCAGGCCCTACATAGTAATATAAAAGTCAAAGGCCAACCCTTTGTAATACAATTTACAGGTCAACCTTGCACCATTCAGTGGTTGCAAAGACCTGGCTGTGTCAGTACAACTGTGGGAGAATGAAGTGCAACTGACCTGGCTCTACAGATCCTCTGATTGTTCCAATTACGTTATAGATCCTGGTTACTTTGTTGTTGGTGTAGACATGCATTTTGACCTTTCTAAAAAGAAGCGGGAAAAGACAAAGAGTTATGGTTTGCATACATTTAAGGGAAGCAAGACAATTGTTTAGGTAGCTCAGGGTATCAAGGTCTCACACTGAAAAGTCAATTATATTTAAAATGATATGAAGCAACTAAAAGGAGAAGTGATTGCTCAAAAAAACAATAAATATCCATACATATTCATAACTTAAATTGATTTACTTAAGTATGTGCTGCTTCATATAGCTTATACTGCCAGTCTGCTGGGAATCTAAGATCATCTGGAAATTTAAGACCTGTTCTTTTTTTGTAATCCTGTTCAATTCCTGGTAACCAGCTGCTTATGTGCTTTAACATTGAGACCTGTGAGTGACATTTATGTGCTAGGTATATATCCTCAACTAAACTACAGCATTTCATGAAAGCGTAACATTGCTTGAGGTGTTCTTTTAGATGGGACAGCTTAGTTCAGTACTCACTATACAGATCAGATGTAAACTGATATTTATCCATCCAAGACCAAAACAAACACAGGTAAGTCCTATGGGTCTCGCCTGTGACAATGCGCTGCAGACTACTGGCTTTGCCAATGATTGTTTTTGTATCCAAATGATGCAGTGTGTGAGCATGTATGGCAACCATCATAGAATAGTTTTTCTTAAAGCTTAAGAAAAGGCATTTCAAGATGGCTACCTTGCATACACACATATGGTGACCATTTGGATTGTTTTCATTTTAAAAACACACCTAGATGACAGCTGTGTGCACAATCATGTATGTGCAATGGCCATCATGAAATGTGAGTTGAATGTAAATTAGAAAGAATTTCAAGGTTGCAATTGTGAGCCTGACTGGCATTCATTTTGAAATGGAAGGAAAAACATTCAAAGGTGGTCACCCACTGATGCAGCAGCAGGAGGCAGTTGGAGCAAATGCAAGGGACTCTTAGCGGGGATTAGGGCTGCATTTTGAATAAAGTAGGAAGGGCAAGGAAAGAATGTAAAGCACGGACGACAAGTAAAGACAGAGAGTGGGAGGCAATGCAATCCATGACATCAGCAGTGGACAGATACAAGTCATCCAATCAAAACATGGTGAGACTGAAATTCTTCTTGGGTGTGATGAACACAAGAATAAGAAAGGCAACCATCAAATAAGGAGGATGGAACTGAGACAGACAAGGGAATGCGGCAAATTATGAGCAAGGAGTAGATATACAGCCCACTCTAAATCTATGTAGGATACAAAAGGTTGACAATGAAAATCTAAATCTGTTTATAAACGAGACCTGAAAATGGCCAAACACTCAAAAAAGAATTTACAAGAAAATAATTTAGTTCATATATTTGCTGGATTGGGAGTTAAATACAGCTTACAGGCAACACCTAAAAATACAGAAAATAAACCCACTCAGGTGCCACTTGCGATCTTTATAACATCACACATGACATTATCTGAAACATGAAATTCAACATTAGTAATATCCTTTAATTTATACAAATAATGTAATCATTACAAAATTACAAAATCACACTTATACATATATAAAATGTGAAAAACCAGTATACACTACCCACTATATACTTTTACATTGCTAAACAAGGAGTAATGTATGATGACACTTCAGTAGCATACTTTTAAAGCAATGCATCTTCCCACCAATATGGCATGCTTTGGATAAAGATTCATAACCTGAAAAGAAATTGTGCACTCACCAATTACCTGCATTCCCCCCTTAACTAGCGTAATGACTGAGTCATTCATTATCTCACATACTGTGTTAATAAGAGCGCTTGCCAACTTTCAAACAAGGCGAGTTAAGTGTAACTAAATACATTGTTATGTCACAACTTGTGATATAATCAAAAACAGATTTTTTTCAAAATGTTATAAATATAGTAATACAGAAAGGTGGTTAGACAACAATATTTATGTCGCACTTACTAGATATTAGAAAACTGACATCAAATTACTGAAATTGGACAACAATTAATCAAATGTATGTCATATGAAAGAGCAGAGGTCGAATAGGTTTTCAAGTCAACTTGACTCATGCATCAAATAGGGCAGTAACTACTTAGAAACATCCAGTTCAGACTATGAAGAGTCTCTGGTAAAGTGGCAGCTTTGCCTGCTTTAGTGTTTTCTACATACAGTGCAGCTCTCCTTGCTTGAATGCTGAAAGTTTTTTTAATAACCTTTATTTATCTTTTTTTAAAATAAAGTCACAATAGGTATACAATTACAAACCCTGCAGTGAGATGAGATCCACAGGAAAGTGCAAAATGTGTAGGTAGTACATTATCACCTTTGCATTACCAGTTATCTTGTGTCAAAAAGCTTGTCATTCAAATATATGAGAGATATCAGCTCACATCCTCCTCAGTTGTACATTCACTTGTATCCGAGAAATATTGACCACTTAGATATGCATCAGGGTTTAACAACAAATTGTATAACTCTCTCCACGTCCCAAGATCCTCTTCTAATTTTTCATCCCCCCTACTGGCCTTCATGTGGGCCTCCTTGGCCAGCGTCTACTCACGCACATCCTTTACTCATTCATCTACTGTGGGGGTATGCTTTCCCATTCATGTTACTGCTTCCCTGCGCTTTGCTAAAACCAGGAAGAGTTGCAAGAGTTTATAAGCCATCTTGCGCTTCTTGGGCTTTGTAATATGTCAAAAGTAAGTAGTGTAGTGGTGTTGTATCCTCCCGAAAGCCTGGACCCCCTTTCACTAATTCCACCACCCGGGTTCAGAATTGGATACACCTCAGGGCATCCCCATGCTAGATGCAAAAAAAACGCCCTTTCTGCGCTGCATCGAGGGCACGCATCTGAGCGGTCCATGTCGATACAGTGCAGTACCATTGGGGTCATATATGTGTGGTGTAAGTAGTAAAAATGTATCAACTTGAAGCACGCATTGCAAGATACAGTATGTGTGAGTGTATTTATATTTATTGCTTTCCACTTCTTCTCGCTTAGGGTTTCCGGCACATCCCTGCCCCATGCTGCCCGAGCTCTCGGTGAAGGGCCCACTCTGTCGACCCTTATGGCATTATAAAGGAGAGAGATAAGTTGACGCCAAGAACCACAAGTGAGCATTTTATCCAGAAGTTGTGTCGTCGCCAGGAAATATGTAAGCCATGTCACCCTAACCAAGTCCAAGAGTCCGGTATACTGTAGATATTGACCCTGACACAGTCCAAAACACTCACAGGCCTGCTCATAAAAGATGAAAGCTGCGTTTGGAAACAAGTCAGCTAGTACCCGTTAACCCCTCTTCCTCCATGGCTGGAATAACAATGCCCATCATTTTCCGCAATGGGGCAAGAATCCATTTAGAGAGTTCCAGGTGAAACGCTGCGTGCCTTAGTATTAGTTCTACAAACAACTGCCAGATGCTTGCAGTCTGTTTGACCACATAGGGCATGTCTCTGAAGTGCCCGCACCCACCATCAGTGCCGCTTGGAGCCTGTCCGGCTGGACTCGCCCCCTCACTAGTCTTTTTTCCCAGTTGTCTCCCTCATCCAGCCACTGGGTCACTTGATGTGAGCTGCATAGTAATACAAATCCAACCTGGGGGCTTCCAGTCGCCCTCCTCATACAGCCGGGTTAAAGTGTTCAAGGCAACTCTACTGTGACGGCCAGCCCAGTATAGGGATACCCCTACTGAGTTCAATTGCTTGAACACTCGCATGGGAATATTGCACAATTAGTTTTGGAGCATGTACAGGCAATGCGGTAGAACCACCATCTTAGACACCAGCAGCCTGCCAATGAGAGAGAGAGGCAGAGTGTTCCAGAACGTCACTGATCACTTTAGTACTATGATCACCCTATTCCCGTAGTACATCGAGTATCTCCTCCACTGTGAGTCGTGCGTCTAGATCCTTCGGTCCCACCAGCTGTAGGCTCGTCAGTGCCAACCTCTTTAAGAACGGGACATAACACTCTGCCCGGACGAAATTCTGAAAGTTAACGCACTTCTACCTGTCTGAAAGTCAAGATTGTACTATATGTGGTACATCTGCCTGACTTATGCCGACTTGGCCTCCAAAATTTATTCTAAGAAGTCCATATATTGCAACTTTTCCACGCTGAATCTCCCATTGAGTATTTAGAAAATTTAGAAAATCCAACTAAAAAGTGTCTTTCAAAACAGGCTTCTTCAGGTTGAGTTTTTTGCTGACATGCTATGGTCAGTGAGTACTCAAAATATAAAACCATAAGAAAAAATTATCACTAAAGGCTAACACAAGTGTTTTTTATTATTACTGCTGAATGAGATGTTAACTTCTTGACAATGTGTATGAAAGTCAAATCCTACATTCTGTTCTAACATATGCTGTTGACCACATACCAAGCAGCTATTTCAATGTTAATGAATACCTCAAACGCTACATCCTCCTAGGATCCTACAAAACATCAGCCATCTTATTAGTTTGCAGTTATCTAGTATGTTTAATCAGAGGCTTTCACGAGGACGTTTTCCTACCATGTGGAAACAGCCTGTATATTGCCGCTTCTAAAAAAAAAAAAAAACTTGAACATAAAGGACCGGGCCAATTACCGTACTATTGCGAGACTCCCTCTTCCTGCGAAAATTATTGAGAAAATAATAAATGTTGAACTCTACACTTTTATTTCAGACAATCAAATCCTACACCAGAGTAAGTTTGGATTCAGAGCGAGTCATAGCACGGAGACGGCTCTGATAAAGACCACGGAGGAAATTCGCACTGCGCTGGACGGCGGAGAGTCCGCAGGTCTGATTCTGCTCGACTTATCCACGGCGTTTGATACCGTGGACCATACACTTCTGGTTCAACGATTAAAAGCCATAGATGTAGGAGGAAAGGCCATTTCCCTTTTCAACATCGTTTTTATCAGATAGAACCCAAACAGTACACCTGGGCGATTTTAAGTCAGCACCTTTTGTCTTGCCTTGTGGGGTACCGCTGGGCTCCTCATTGAGACCTACACCTTTTAACATGTATGTTTCCGAACTCACTCCTCTAATTAGAAGTTTTGACCTAAACCCTACTTCCTATGCCGATGACACTCAGTTGGTAATTTCAACAGTGGACAAGGAAGTTAATTACTCCCTCAAACTACATGACTGTATGATCGCCCTGAGCAACTAGATGAGTAGGTACTGCTTTAAGTTGAACTGAAGCAAAACTGAGGTGGTGTTGCTTGGAAACCTTTTTCCACCGTGGTTGCCAGCTTGGTGGCCAGACACCCTTGGCCACCCTCCCACACCAGTAGCCAAAGCTAATAATCTGGGGGTCATTATAGACGAGAAACTTAATTTTAAGTCCCTGGTTTCTAAGGTTGTGTGTTCCTCATACCTTACCATTAGAACCTTAGGCAAGATTCTCCCATTTATTCCCAAAAACAGCAGAAAAGCGATGATGACCTCCCTGCTTTTATCAAAATTGGATTATAGTAATGGTCTATATGCCAACCTCCAATCCAACCTACTCAGAAGGCTGCAGGCAGTGCAAAACACCACTGCCAGACTGGTCCTGGACGTGCCCAAATATCAGTCCATTAGGTTAGGTATCCAGGAATTGAATTGGCTGCCAGTTGGTCAGCGTGTTAAATTCAAGGCTCTCTGCACTGCAAATAAGGCACAGCACAGAGAACGCCCACAATTTCTCTGGGAGATTTTCAGTTGGTATTCTCCTAATGACCTTTATGTTCGGCCAGTGCCAACTTGATACCCACCTCCAGATTGAAAAAGATGAACGGGGGTCGGAGGAGTTTCAGCTACAATACCATCAAACTAGCAAAGTAACTAGAAACAAGTCAATTATATTTTTTGTGAAAAAGTCATTTAACGGCTCTGTACCACAAGTAGGGTGGAGCAGACATTGTTGACATTTCCCCAGTCTGGTGCCCTTTGCCCTCGGATTGGCAAACAAACGGGGTCTAAGAACTCAATCCCCGGTGCATCGGAGCCATCGCGGGGACCCTCTTGCAATCGGAGATACATTGACTCCCTCAATCGGTTGCTGCTGTCCAGGGCAGTAAGCCCCAGCTGATGATTTGATCACTGGAGGAACCGGCTGATCGACCGCTCCCCGATAGCAGCCCGGGAACTCCAGTAGCTGCGGCACTGAAGAGATCCCTTGGGCTGATAACGGGAGGAAGCGGAGTCTGCCCCGAGGATACCAACAACCGTGTTTCGGACCTCTGTGCTGGATTGCTCACCGCGCCGCATCGGCTCGCTCCAGGAGCCTTGCAGATGCAGAGTTTCCTGCCTGCTGCATCGGCGAGCCGCAGGAAGTGGAGATTGTGATGTGCCATGTGATCCGGCCTCAGGAGGTGGAGTCCGACCCGAGGACGCCAGCGGCCCCGCTTGGACCTTAGTTTCTTTTCTTAGCCCCCACGCCCCACCAGCTGCCTCCTGCACAGACCTGTGCAGTCCTGGTTGCACTTTGATCCGGTCTGGGAGGAGATTTCCGACTGAGGACGCCAGCAGCCCCACTCGGGTTATCTTTATCTTCACTACTTGGCCTTATTTTCTCTACTTGGTTACCAGCTGCTCCGCCTCCGGTCCGTGCGGTTCTGGTTACCATCGCTGCTACCAGCATATCATGATCACACGGAAGAGCCCCATCGCTGGCAGACCCTATTAATTTAATTACTTATTTTATTTGCTCACATCTGCCCGCCTTCCCCAGTTCACCTTCACCTCCTGAATCGGCGCCTGACCCCTGAAGTGAGGAGTGCCACTGGGATAATATGTGAGTAAAAACACACTTGATAAAGGGCTATGAGGGTCAAAGTTCTGAGTTCAGCCCTATAGCTTGCTGAGAGAAACCTTGTTCTCACATGCTATCTCACGCAATGTGAAGCCTGTTTCTTCCAAGCTATTACTTCCCTAGCCAGCATTTAAAATGGCTGCCACCTTAACAGCAGCCATCTTGTAAAGGGTCCCTTCCAAGTTAATAACTGTATACCTATTGAAGATTCTCAAATTTTGCAGACATCTTTCAATGACTACCACCATAATAGCAACCATTTTGTAACGGTTCCCAAACAAAAGAATAAGCCATCTTGTAACGGTGGAATATCATCTAATCAACACCAAGACAGCATCAAGCTTGTAACTAAAATGGCAGCCATTTTGTACCGGCTAAATCTTAGATTATCAACAACAAATCAGCCGTCTTCCTGTTATGGACCACAACTAAATGGCAGCCATCTCATAACAACTATCTCTTTATTCCTATTATCTCAATCAGCATTAAAACCACCCAAGCCAAATTACATTTGCTATCCTGTTATGGACCCTAACTAAACAGCAGTCATCTCATAATGACTATTTCTTTATTCCTATTATGTCAATCAGCATTAAAATCACCCAAGCCAAATTACATTTGCTTACACCCACTAAGATAGTTTTCTTCTTGCTATAGCGTCCACCAAAACAACAGCCGTCTTGAAAGAGCTACCCACAGAAGGAGAATTAGCATTCACTAACAACCATCTGAGGACCAGAGCTCAACCTATTTGTTTTATGGTCGCTCCACCACTGTCCAAAGGAATTTCACAGCATGGCTCAACCAAACATGATACCAGAAGGTAACAGTGCATACTCTATTCAATACCCCCATAATCTATCGAAAAGTGCCTCTAAAACCTTCAAACACAATCTGCTCAGAAAAAACCCTGATACCCTATTCCTAGATCCCTCCCTCAATGCTAAAAAAAGTCACTATAATCAATAACCTCATATTTTTCACAAGAAAAATACCAAAATGGCAATCGGCCTTCTTTAAGCTATTAACCATCCAGGACCATTTAATATTCCCTACGGCACCCGTGCAAAACCTCAGAGCTACACGGAAAATAACGTCCTACAAAAATGGCACTATGCTCATTGAAGCAGCTAACAAGGACCTAGAACTATTCGACAAATTCTTCTTCACCCTTAAACCCACACCATCACCACATTCAGGGTCTTTCAGGACCTAACCACTCCTACCACCCCTTCATCTCCTGATGATCAACGACCTCCTACTTCACCCATGACTTGTGACAGTAGCATCAACAACTCTCATCATCTCTGTGCCTTAAAATGCCAGTCCATCACCCCACCCAGTGTACCTCAAGACCTAAACCCCATCAACACCTCCGGAAGATCTACAACCCCAGCCTCCTCCCAGATCCGAGGCAGATGAAGCAGCCCAATGATGTTGCTATTTTAAACGTGTCACTGAGTGCACTATTGCCATAACATTTGCCTTGAATGCCTGGTGCACCTATGGTGTATTAACGTTATATATGCCAGCCAACAATTGCAAATTATGGCTTTGTACAGGTCAGTCAAAGAAAATACAATGATGAAATTACACTGCACTAGGTTTTGCAGGGTGTCATCTAGCTCTTTGTCAGATACCTAAAAGCTCACTGCCTGAAGCATTGCCACAGGTAACAACTTCACCAATTTCCATTTTCGCATTGTTTCTTTCCTCAGGCGCTAAGCAGCAGAGCAAAATAAATTGCATAAACATATGTACCTAGATAATACCGAGAAAACTGGTTGGCACCATCCTTGATCCTTTATGGAGTAAATATGTCTTTATTCCAGTTTAAAAAAAAATCTGGAATATATGGGTAAGTTTTGGCGCACTGTTTCCCTTCCGTATTCAAAAGAAAAGAAACTGCAAAAACAATTTTTGTCCTTGAAAAATGTTGATGTAATGTACCATGTGACAGCAAAAAGATTCATACAGTTTGTCCCCTGTTATTGAAAGTATTTTAAATAATTTTTAATTTAGAGTTATAAACATTGTAAACAGAATTATCAACTATTGTTTTCATCTGTAATGTAAATTTTTTGAGCATGTTCGCAATATCTCCTAATACTAATGCAGAATGTGAGAAAGTGCCTCCTTTCTACATGCTCACATCCTCCCTACCATTTTTTGCTGACTGGGATTGATGGGATTTGAACTCTGCACACTAGGGCACCACTGTCCGGGCCCCACTGTATGTGCTTGGATCACTAAAACATGGTAAAATTTGCTAATCACTGTAGGAAATTGGGCGACGGATTGAGGGAGGTGAAGCCCTGCTCAAGAAGCAACCAAACTTCTTGTAAGGTGAAAGAAGCTATTACTTATCATGGGTGTAAAATTCATTCCGCTTGGTGATTTTGTGGATTTTCCGCAATTTTGTGATCCGGGAGTCACGCGAAATCGCGGCAAAATCCGCGAGCGGGACGAATTTTGCTCAGGAAGCACTTACAGGGTTAAAGCAGGTGCCCAAGTTGAAGCTAATTTCTTTTTAACCATTTACAAAATGGTTCCAAAGAAATTAAGTTCAACTTGGGCACCTGCTGGAACCCTGTAAGTGCTTCCTGAGCGGCGCCTCGTTGCCTACTTGCAACTATTCTCTGACCCTCGAAGCAGGGTCAGAGAATAGTTACAATTAGGCAACGAGGCTCCTGTCACTAAAATTAAACCTCAGCAGGAAGCACTTACAGATAAACAAAGCAGGTGCCCGAGTTGAAGCTCAAATTCAGTAACGCGTTATAATCAGCCCAAGAATGTAGTGAGAACGGTCGATGCTAGGCAGGTGTGCTTTCCCCCCAGATCTACCGTCTACAATTAGCTGTAATCCGTGATGGGGGTCTAGGCATCCACGAGTTTCTCAATCGCAATCGCCCTGTTCTTCCAGTGACCAGCACTTACTGCTTTCTCCTCATTTGCTGCTCTGATCGGTCTCTGACCCTTTATAATCGAGAGGCTTGTGAACTCGCACAGAAGCCAGGCCCCACACACACTAGGCTATGCAACCTCTTCCCACCCTTTCCCCCACTGTGATGGACAGCTCACTCGAGGGACTTCGGTGCCTATGGGTGCGGTGACAAAGTCACAGACACACGTGGTGACCTGCGACTCTTCTGGGCCTTTACGCAGCTGTAGTGTGGGAAAAGCACGATACATTTACCCAACGAGGTAGCACTTACTGATTAGCCAGTAGAAAGTACTCCAGTTAAGTATGGTGCAAATCGCAAACAAATCCACGATTTCGCGGAAAAATCCGCAAATTTGCAGATTTGTTTGCGATTTCGCGCAAATTCGCGGACCGCTGATTAGCAAAATTTGCCCATACTTAGCTGTTACGCAGTGGCTTACAATACAGCCCGTGGCCTGTCCGACCATTTGTCTTGCATTTCGTGCTATGCGGCGGGACAAGCTGTTCTCTTACCTGCAGGGAGGTGATTGTTGCGCTGGTGGGCCGTCGTTGATGTTTTTGGGTGAATCTTCATGGCAGTTGGCCCACCGTTGTAGTCTTCGGCGCTCCTCTCCCTGGGGGACATGTTGAAAGCTACCATAGTTCTCCTTACCAGAATTCCTGGGAAGGAGTTTTCTAGTAACCAACCCATCATGGCTTCAGTCTCATTCTTCATAGTCTTACTTTTCCAATCCAATATGGCAGCCTTATTTTTTTATGTGATATCCTGACCTGGGGGTATATAAGAAGAAGGATTCGTCTCTTACTTGCGTTGCAACATTTCTTCACTCCTGTAGGTGTGCTTCCACACTCCTGATACCTTCTTTCTGTTGACGTTCCATTTTAGCTGCACCCATTGTCATGCTGATTTCCCCTCATTCTCTGTAAGGGATTTCTCTCCTGTAGCGGTTCCTTTGCCTGCGGTTTGCCTCTGGTGGTACCTGTATCCAGTTGGAGTCTGCTGGGTCCTTGCTTTCATCATCAGGAGCCCACCAACATTATCGAAGGACAGTTCCCTTTGGGGGTTTTCCACCTATGGGATCTTTCTGGAGGGCAGTATCTGCTTAAGTGCATTACTTGTCAGGGGCATCCTAACTACCAGAAGGGATTGCCCTTATGTCTGGCAGCATAAGACATTCAAAACCTGGGCTCAAAGATTGTCACATAATTTCAAACCAGAGAGTCCTGACACAAGAACGCCCCAAATTAGCCTGTGCTCAACCCTTGGATAGCCTGGCACAAAGCAGTCAGACTTAACTTGGAGGCCATGCGTAAAGTATTTAAGTAGCACAAAAACAGTAATAATGTGAAAACACACCACAAGAAACATCGCCCTCCAATGTAGAAAAATAGAGTATAATGTTATAAATTATATGACACCAAAACAAAAATCTACTCAGTAGAACCGGAGATAATGCAATTTTGAAGATTTAATTAGACACAAAACACCAACGATGTTTATCTAGTCGGGCCAGGCCGGAAAAAATTACAATTTCTGGCCAACCGCGATGGAGTGCAGACCAGATACAGCGACCAAGTTAGATCTGCTGAACAAAGCACCTTAAATACTGATTGCAGAGATTTGCGGGGACCTGCGTTGAGGATGCATTGTTCAGTGGCGGTTCCAAGGAGTAGCAGGGCTGCGATGCAAGGTCCAGGGTTGAGGATGTGTTACGCATTGCAGTTCTGGGTAGCTTCAAGGTGGTGCATCGGGGATGCGTTGCTCAATAGTGGTTCCGATGCAGACCTGCGAGGCAATGCGTCGGTTCTGCTAAGACAATACTTGGGCTTGCAGAGCACCTTCAATCCTACTTCCAAGAGTCCAGGACAGGGGTGGCACCACTTGGGTCGTAGAACTCAGCAGGCAGAGTCCAGGTGCAGGGTTTAGGGCAGTTGGAGCATTTTATGTCCCTGAGGCTCTGATCAGGAGGCCTGCCAACTTATCATTGGAATCATTTCGTAGGTTACTGGGATCAAGATGCAGGTCAAGTCCTTCTCACTCAGGCAGCATTATAGCAGTCTTTCTTGCAGCAGAGCGGTACAGCAGTCCTTCTGAGTCCTCCACAGGTCCAGATATATATTGAAGAGTTGGGTCCAAGGGTCCACTATTTATACCTGGTTCCCACTTTGAAGTGGGACATGCTTTGAGAGTTCTCCCCCCTACAGAGATGTCTGGAATTTCTTACCTCACAGCCCTGGCCCCTGCATGTCTAGGGCCACAAAAGGCTAGTGTGAAACCCTTTGAGAATATGCTGAGGCAGAGTCTTAGTGATGTGCAACTGTGTTATGTAACAGCTCCACCCCCTCATCAAGTCAGAGATGTTCCATTCTGTCAACATCTATTCTCCCTTTATTTCACTGTCGGAAAGCAATAAACAAAGACCAACTGCCAGCTACACCTATTCATCTGACCCAGGATAAACTCTGCAGGCACCTTTGTAAAAGTAGCATTTTCAGAATTGTGACTTCAAATCAGACTTTATCATTAAAGAATGTTTTAAATTAAAACTCTTTAAAACCAAACTAGACATTATGCCCAGCTGCCAATTTACATTTATCCCTTAATAAATGTAACAGGGTAATCCAATGTTATTCTATGGGAGAGGTAGGCCTTGCAGTAATGGAAAACAGATTTAAGAGTTTTTCACTACCGTGACATGTAAAAGTTAAAAGTACATGTCCAACTTTAAAAAAAAAATGGACACTGTGTGTGGACTATTTACTGCATACCCTAGGGGTGACATACGTAATAAAAAGGAAAGTTTAGGCCTGGCAAAAGGTTTCTTGCCAAGTCGAAATGGACACACAGACTGTAGTGGCAGACCTGAGACATGTTAAAAAGGCTACTTAAGTGGGTGGCACAATTTGTGTTACAGGCCCACTAGTAGCATGTGATGGAGTGAGGAGGAGAAACAACATTTTGTATACCCCTCATGAAATTACTTCCTCATAACAATAACATGAATTAATCATGTGGTTTTGAGAACTAACCAACATAGAATAGAATGCACACACAAATACATGTGGGAAAACTAATTTGCTTATGTTGCAAATCATAATCGACTCATTAAGTGATGTTGTTACGTTTACAACTAACGCAATTGCTATAACTTAATCAAAAGCAGCATGGAAATGCTTTTGTTTATTTATTTGTGGCATAAGAGATGAAGAATGGTGAGTAAACCATGCATATATGTTGCTTTATCTGCTAGGTAATAACTAACAGGGATACCTTAGTATGGGGGAGGTGAACAGAAGGGTTATAATTCAACAATTAACGTTTAATTGTTTGTTTCTATAATAGTGCCTGTTCTGCCCCATGTGGCCTATTTAAAAATGGACGTTTCCGTGACTCCGAGATTGAATTGCTGTATGCATGCGCGACTGGGCTCGAGACGAGCATGAGCTGCCTGTGCCTGTGTGGAATGGGTCAAGGACAATGTGCCTGAAAGCTTGACTGTTCGTCAACAAAAATTAACATCTGCATTGTGAGCATGAGAAAAACCATTAAAATAACCAATTTAAGGGCACAAGTGAACAGACTATGACAAAGACAAAGAGGACTTTCATATTTGATGACACCACAGTTTTTGAACAATAAGATGATGAGGTTATGCTCATCCACCCCTCGACTTGTCCAATCAGAACTGTTAAAGACCCCAAAAGTTTCAAATTTTAGATTTAAGAGAAAATTCCTTCTTTTCCGATTTCCATCTTTGTATCCTGACATGCTGCCGGATCGCTGAATCTTTCCCGAAGCGTAAGGACTTTGAAATTTTCTGAACTTTAACTCTTCTTGAATGGGTACGGAGTCTATAGATGAGGTGAACAATTAGAGAGAATAGAGAGATGATCTTTGGGAACTATTCTGTCCTATGCTAATGTCTGTGTCCTGGAATTGTAGTAAATAATTTGCTTATTTTCTGAACTATTGAACTAAAATAAATATAAATGTTTGAATTTAATTCTTTTTCTAGGCTATTTCTGACTAAATGAATAAAGTTACGAGGAATAAATAAAGGATATGCTAAAGATTTCTTTTAATATCAAAATTAAATAAATGGAGAATTAAGCTGGTCTTGTTTATCCTTAGTTTCATTTTTACTAGCAGATCCATTGACAAAATAATGGTGGTGTGTCTGAATAATTGTCTAGTAAATAAAACCATGGTAAAAAGAGTTTAAACTGCAGATGTACATAATATAAATATTTAGCGTTTAATTTAGACACTCCGCTATGATCCAGCGACTCTCCTTCGACCTTCATCAATCCTTGAAGTAGGGTGAATGTGTGCATGAGCAACTCGCAGTGTTATGGGCCCTACTGATGAGTAAATGTATGATTTAGTTCTTCAGGGAAAGGTGGTGAGTTTTAAAAGAAATTTCCTGAGAAGCCCTGCATCACATGTAATTTATGGGCTTTAGTTGGACTTCTTTTCTAGGGGTTTATAAGCAAATTAAATATGCCAATTAGCTTGAAGCCAATTGTCACCATGTTTAAAGGAGAGAGCACAAGCCCTTTGGCACTGGATGGGAGTGGTAAAGTGTGCAGAGTCCTAAAAGTCAACAAAAACGGGTTCAGAACACAGAAGGGTGAATGCAAAACGTTTGGGGATGACCCTGCTGAGACCAGTTCAACAATCTGCAATTGACATATTTTAATTTTCTAGTTTAAATATGCGGGTGCACAGTTCCTAAGAGAAATAGTGATAATCAGGTCTATGGAATAACCTCCCAATGTAGGAAGTACCATCACACCCGAGAGGTGTCATGCTTCATCATTAGGGCGTGCTCCTCGTCAGGAAGGCGCTGCAACCTATTCAAAAGCTCCAGGTTCCTGTCGTTTTGAGAATATTACAATTTACAACATGGCTATAGTATATGGTGCAGAAAAATACACCAATGCCATTGAAAAGTTAAATGTCCTATAAGAACTGTAGCACATGCTGTGCCATCCACCAGGCTGACAACGAAAACATGGCTTCAAGCCTACCTGTGTAGAGTACTTGTGAAAATTCCACTCTTTGACAACAAATAACCCTACTTATAATATATGTCGCTCCGAAGTAGGACTTGTAGCCCTCAAAGTAGTGTGCCCATTATTTAAAAGTAAAAAGAACAATTGATGGACAGAATGCAGAACAATGTCATACATTCTTCCCAGTACCGAGATCTGGGCCTAAATCCATAGTTTTTTTGCTCACCATGACATTCCAGTTTGGACCCAGTCTTATGCAAATCAGTCTTGACTCTGCGCCCAATGGGAACAGTCCAGTACGAACTGCCAGGCCAAGTCCTCCCTGGACTGAAAACAAGCATCCTAGGACTGGTTTCTGGCTTTCAGCACTCATCAGCCAGGATAGCTTGACTCCAGTGGCATGGAGAGCACGGGACCCATGTCTGGACATACCCGTCGCACTCGGAGTGACAAATGCAAAAAGAAAAATTGATGGACAGAATACAGAACAATGTCATACATTCTCTCCATTACAGAGATCTGGACCTAAATCCATCATTTTCTTGCTCACCATTCCATTCCAGTTTGGACCCAGCCATATGCAAATCAGTCTTGACCCTGAGCCCAATGGGAACAGTCCAGCCCAAACTGACAGGCGAAGTCCTCCTGGACTGGAAACAAGCATCCTAGGACCGGTTTTAGGCTTTCAGCCCTCATCAGCCAGGATAGCTTGACTCCAGTGGCATGGAGAGCACGGGACCCACGTCTGGGCATACCCGTCCAACTCGGGGTGACAAATGCAAAAAGAACAATTGAAGGACAGAATGCTGAACAATGACATATATTCTCCCCAATACAGACTTCTGGGACTAAATCCGTCGTTTTTTTGCTCACCATGCCATTCCAGTTTGGACCCAGCCATATGCAAATCAGTCTGGACCCTACGCCCAATGGGAACAGTCTAGCCCGAACTGCCAGGCCAAGTCCTCCCTGGACTGGAAATAAGCATCCTAGGACTGGTTTTGGGCTTTCAGCCCCCATCAGCTAGGATAGCTTGACTCCAGTGGCATGGAGAGCATGGGACCCATGTCTGGGCATACCCGTCCCACTCGGGGTGACAAATGTCTGAACTGGGGTGGTGGAGTGAGCTAAAGAATGATGATGGTTTAAACCCAGATCAGTTGACTGGAGGTGAGTGTTTGATTTTCTCAAGCGCTCCGTCCATCATCCCCTTTGGTATCGCTTTGTTTGCCCTACGTTGGCAGGGTATGCCCAGACGTGGGTCCCTTGCTCACTTTGCGACTGGATTCAAGATAGCCTGGCTGATGAGGGTTATGAACCCGAAAACGGTCCCAGGATGCTTGTTTCTGGTCCAGGGAAGACATAGCTTGGAAGTTTAAGCTGGACTGTTCCCATGAGGCACGGGTCAGACTGATTTGCATATGGCCATGTCTGAACTGGGGTGGTGGAGTGAGCTAAAGATTGATGGTGGCTTAAACCCAGATCAGTTGACTGGAGGTGAGTGTTTGATTTGCTCAAGTGCTCCGTCTATCATCCCTTTTGGTATCGCTTTGTTTGCCCTAAGTTGGCAGGGTATGCCCAGACGTGGGTCCTAGCTCACTTTCTGACTGGATTCAAGATAGCCTGGCTGATGAGGGATATGAACCCGAAACTGGTCCTGGGATGCTTGTTTCCGGTCCAGGGAAGACATGGCTTGGCAGTTTGGGCTGGACTGTTCCCATGAGGCACAGGGTCAGACTGATTTGCATATGGCCATATCTAAACTGGGGTGGTAGAGTGAGCTAAAGAATGATGATGGATTTAACCCAGATCAGTTGACTGGGAGTGAGTGTTTGATTTGTTCAAGCGCTCCGTCCATCGTCCCCTTTGGTATCGCTTTGTTTGCCCTAAGTTGGCAGGGTATGCCCAGACGCGGGTCCCTTGCTCACTTTGCCACTGGATTCAAGATAGCCTGGCTGATGAGGGTTATGAACCCTTAACCGGTCCCAGGATGCTTGTTTACTGTCCAGGGAAGACATGGCTGGCAGTTTGGGCTGGACTGTTCCCATGAGACACAGGGTCAGACTGATTACATATGGCGATGTCTAAACTGGGGGGGTGGAGTGAGCTAAAGAATGACGATGGATTAAACCCAGATCAGTTGACTGGGGGTGAGTGTTTCATTTGCTCAAGCGCTCCGTCCATCATCTCCTTTGGTATCTCAGTATTTAAAAGTGGTACAAGCAAGAATGTAATATTGGCTTGTAGTTACAGTGATTAGCTTCCAAAAGTAATTTTACTGTGGATGGCTGTAACTGTCCTATGGCAAAAACCAAAATTCAAAATAAAATCATATATAGCCCTGCTATGTCTAGTTTAAGACAAGTTACGGGAATAATTCAAACATTACTTTTAAGGTTTATTATTTATTAAAAATCCAATTTAATGTTGAAGTCAAATTTTCAATAAATGTAAATAAATAAAAAGTTAATAGTTAGACTCATCCTCCAGTATGTTAATTATCATTAGCCTGCTGGCAGAAGGCCCTATCAGTGCTCAGTATTAATAAGGGGAGAAAACTATTCCCGAAGCAGGAACAATAGCTTAGGCATTTTCATAAAAACTTCTGGGTGTGAGGTTCAGGAAGGGCTATTGGAGAGGGTACAGGAGCTTCATTAACTTGAAAGGGACCAGGGTATGTCCATCACATTCACAGTTAGACCTAGGGCAGGGCAGCCTATTGTCCCCCATGTTCTCTGTAGCAAGTTTGGCACTTGTCTTGTGAAATGGGTGTGCTGATTCCAGAACCAATTTGGTATAACTGAAGTGGAGAGGATTGATCGTTTTCCCAAACACACTCTGGTTGGTATGCAATCTCTCTTCAAGGGTCGAAAGATTTTACTATGTTGAATTGCCTCTGTGAATAGTGCACTATGGGATAGTGTACAATAAGTAAACAGATTGTACTGCAAAACTGGGAATGGCTGCCCCTTGGAGACATGTTTCTCATTGGTTAAGGAGTGTCCTGGTGTCACTCCCACCCACTGGTTAGTGAAACTTACAAAGTGGGGACCTCACCGACAGTTGAGGAGAACATTCACCGGACCTTTTGTAAGAACTGAAGACCAGCTGTTTAGGACCTGTTTGAAGACCTGAAAGGCTGGATCTGCTCTGACTTGTACCCAGAACTAAAAGTGAACTCTAAAGATCAGTTTACTGACCTCTTCTGTAGCTACAAGGACACAACAAGCTGAAAGATGTCTTTATCCTGAAGTGCCAAGCTGAAAAGTAGCAACTTTGTCCAAAGTCAACCTTGTTGGGGGCCTCTATTGGAGGGGGGGGATCCTTATCACTAAATCTGTTGCTCAGGTCCTGGGAGCCTTTGAAGTGATCATGAGAAGCTGGTCCAACAACTCTGAAAAGATAGGCCTTCTTAATTATTTGGACTTCCAAGACCTTCAGAACATCAGGTAGAAGTTATGGCAAATGTGTCCAATTTTGCTTGCCCCACTTAAGGATTTTGAGTTCAATAAAAAGGATAAGTTTTATGGTCAAAATCTTGACCCATCCAAGGCACAGAAAGTCTCCACCCCAATGCCGGGATTTCAGTGGTTGTGAAATGTGAATGTTTCCCACTCTGAGCTTTCCTTGCCAAAACCATTGGCTTTAGCTGGACCTCTTCCAGTTGACTTCGAGAGCAGATCGGCGGATACAGACCGCAATCTTACCACGCTGAAGTATTCCGACTTACATTTCGAAGATAAAGTCAGGAGGTAAAATCTTTGACTGGGATTATCCTACTTCATGTATCCAACCCGCGCTCCATCACGGTCAACATGAAATCGTACCTGGGTCCCAGTCAAATGTGAAAAGTGACTAGTGATTGGCGCTTTACTTTTTCTTAGCGCTTTTACCTTACACCTGTAAAAATTCTTATCTCTGGTTCCCCTTATTATATTTTTGCTCTTTTAATATCATTTTGCTCATTAAATGTTTCGCTTCGCTCTATGAGATTTTTTATTTTGTTGAGTTTTGGCTCTTTCAACGTTTTGCTACTGCTAAATACTTTAAACATTTGCCTAAGTTATGTTGGACCTGGGATTGAGGCCATGTTTAAATTATTGATATTGGGGATTACCTTGACAAGTTAGTGGTGTTATTCCTTGTGGTGGACATACATCTACCCTATTTAATAACCCACTTTCTTACATCGAACAATTTAAAATGATCAACTGTAAACGCAGGTGATAGGGTCAGGTTTAAATCCAGTTTATTCACACACTATGCATCGGAACAGGATCTCTAACCATGGGTGGGGAGCACTGAAAGCAGTTCATGATGACAAACACCAACAAATGCAGAAAGGAAAAAATAATAATTCCCCACATGTCTACCTCTTTGAGCATGCACTGACAGGGATTTCTGCAAAAGGCAATTAGGGTAGTGCTTAGGTTGTTGGAGAGCATAGGCAGTCAGCAGTCAGATTTCCCTGGTCTTTGTACTGCTAATCTGTCTCTTTGTTCATGGGCTTAACTAAATAAACATCACCATGTTGATGACATCCACATCCATCTCTGGGTGGACAAAGAAGCAACCAACTACGCTGAAACCGAAGAATGTTAAAACCACTATGAGCACTTGATGAGGACTAATTTTCAATGTATTCATGGCTAAAAAACGGACATTCATCTGATGGGGAAAAAAACATCAACACGGTCCATACTGTGTGGGCCTCGACACATCCCCAAATTTTCTCTTTAAAGGCCACAACATACTCTGTGAAGGAACAAACAATTGTTGCTTCAAATCCCTGCGACCAATGCTGTAAGTTTTGCAACACCATGCTTCATGGATTCATGGCTACAAAAACAGATAACATAACAGCCTAAAAAATAAGGCACCTGGAGCTTAATTTTTTTATTAAGACGTATCATTAGTCCACATATAAAAGGCTGTTGTACGATAAAACAATTACTAATTATCTTTGCTCCATAAAGTTCCACTACTCCTTCAACAAAAGCATTGAGTGGAGCGAACCAGAACTCAAGTCTTGGCCCTCCTCGCAGGCCTGCCTAAAAATACCAACTACGCTATACGAATGAAGGGTTTTATTAGGTGCACGGCTACTCAGTGAGTGTCCCAACGCTAAGGCTAGCAACAAGTCTTAAAGTCAAACTAGAGCAGTGGGTACCCTGGATGGTGGAGGAAAAGAGACAAGTTTTCTGCTTCCTAAGGAAAACTTTCTCTGAAGGAAGGAGCCGGAGATTCAAAGGGAGCTGATTCCCGGACTTGGCAGCTAAGTACGAAAATGTCTTACCTCCCTTCTTTGAGGACTTAAATCAGAGCACTTCCACCAAGGCAGTTGACGCCAAATGCAGAGCACTAGCAGGTTAGTAAAGGAGAAATCTGTCTGCAAGATAGCCAGGAATGGCTTGACGCAGAGCACGATGGACCTGAGACAGGGATTTGAAGAGAACATGCTGCTTAACAGGCAACCAATGAAGAGATCTTAACAGAGGAAATCAGATACCAAGTCTGACCATCAGCTGTAAGAAAGGGGCCCACCCAAGGCCAAATGTAAAGTTCAGTGCACCATAAACAAAGAACTCATGAAGAAAGATCCAGCGTGGAGAAAACACCTGGCAACACACACAATGTTCCAACCTGGAATTCCATTGAGTCCGTAATTTGCCATGCTGAGGATTTCACAGCTGTGTGGGCGTGACCAACTCAGCTAGGCAGAAGTGCCTAGAGGCCCTCCCCCTAGTGACAAGGGCGAATATCACTGATTGTGTCAGACCTGGGTGCTTCAGTTTCAAGCCCTGAAGTGCCTAGGGCAGAGTGTCAATCATTGACACCGCGTTACAGAGTGGGGTGAAGTCAACAAGTCTCCCTTACCCCATCCCACGCTGTGATGAGTGAGTGACTGCTGCCTCTCGTCAATGGCTTCACTAAGGCCAGCCAATGAGATAAGTCAACAGTCCCAACCCACCTGGGACCCCCAAGGCTGTCTTCTCCGAGAGTTGCAGGGCAGGTTACTTTTATGTTTTTGAATGTTTGATGCGTGCATGTGTGTATGTATAAATTTATGAATTTGTTGTGAGTGAGTGTTGTGAATGTGTGTGTGTGTGTGTGTGTGTTTGTGATTGCATGGGTGTGAGTGTATATGTGTTCGTGTGTGGCAATCTTGTCCCCCTCCTAGCCAAAACTACCAGCCAGCAAAGATATACACCATAAGTTAGTTATTTACCTACGTAGCGATAACCCCAAAATGAGGATATGCTTAGTAGGGTATTCAAAGAAAAGTTAAATTTTTTTAACAAGTATCCTGTAGTCAGTGGCTAGTATTTTAAAGAATTGTTTTTGTCCCCAAAAGGTCATAAATATGAGAAATGCTTCATGTAATGGAAATGTGGTGCAAAGTTTAACTAATTTAGTTTGCTATCCTGGGATAATTGTGTGTTATTATTGTTACTTCTTTGGCTGTGGTCACTGTGTTGGCTATACCCGCCCACATCTGTAATTTTCCTTGTTTGTAACATTCCACGCCTGGGATGGATTTATCATCAATGGCACACGTTTTCCAGAAAGCTGGGATTTATAGGGAACTTCACAGTTTTCCCTTTCTTTAGAAATGTTATTCTAACACATGAGTTGGAGTGTTCCCGTCTATTTTTACAGTATTTGGATCTATAAAGTGTGATTGGTTATGTGGGCAGCGACCAAAATGAAAACCACTCATTGCTTGCTATCAGATGTCTCCTCGTCAAGAGGCCCGTCCTTGCCATGACACTTCCGTCTGTCAAGAGCCCGATGACTCATTGGCCAGGTCACAAGTACAGGGTGCGAATGGCTCATTGACTTTTTGTAACTTTCGTTGCATTTGTGATGCGCTAACATTCTAATCAGCTGCATAGAAAAATATATATTAGTTGACGATCACAAATCCTCATGCCTCTTGAAAATTAATGAGTCAATTTACTTTTTGCGACCATCTATGAATAGCTACAAATGCACAGATCAAGGCCTGTGCGGGACAGCAAATCGTCAACTCTTGTGCGCATTGCCAACATGTCAACACTGTAATTTTCAGTGAGGTGGGAGTGCCCCTTTCATATCCCCACATACATGATATTTATCATGAGTCATAAGTAGCAACATAACGAGTCAAAGGACTTTTTCCCCTCGTAAGGGAGGTTTTGCACATAGCAAAACACACCTACCTCCCTTTTTTAGGTCTCGCCTAGCACAGTGAGAATGCGCTGCTCTAGGAGAGGGCCTCTTGGAATCGCTTCAGACTTCCAAGAGACTTCTCCGTGTGGGTCTGCCTCCTCCCATACATCCCATTGACCTTTGTGTGTGGCTTTCAATAATGAAAGCATGCAAATGGCCAAAGGCGGGGGTATGTACCACCTTTTTTCTGAACATTCACTCCCATGGCCTATGGGTCTTGGGAGCGAGCTGTGGTGCGCAGGCTGTCAGCTGCATTCCTGGTGTCTCAGGTTACACGCGCCATGCCGTGCTTTCGCTTGTTATGTAATGCATCACCGCTTCATCTGACGCGGCATTGTTTCCCTTATCCATGCCCTTCGTGTTGCTTGTTATGCGCTGCTGTTTGCACGAATGCTCCTGTCCGTAGCTCCCAGAAGTTGCCACCAGAGACATGTGGGCAAATAAAATCAGTCAGCCAGTACTTGTCTAAATCACAGCACTGCTCAGGCAATAAATATAATTCTAAACCAGCCGCAGCATCACATGCTCTTAAACATGACACATAAATGAGTGATTTGTTACAAGTAAGGCTAAAGACCCTAGATAGCTTGATTTGGATTTTCTGTTTTTATCAGCATATTGATATTTTTGACAAAAAACTGCTTGTTAGCGGAGATACTGCACATCGTGAGTGTCATGCTGAAGAAAAGAATGCCTGCCCTCTGTTTACACAGAACACAGCACATTCTTTTGAGTCATGATAAGTTGCTGGTGCCCAAAGGCGTGTACTACAAGACTGAAACATACATGGATACGGTTGGACTTAATCTACTCCACCAAATGGAGGGCCAGACACCAGCTCTGTCCTGATGGCTGTCAGAGTTGCTCTCCTCTGGAGGCAGCTCATTCTGCCTGCCCTAGAATCACTTCTCTGCCTGGCTGCACTGTCTCTGTGTGATGGGCTTCAAACTGGAGCTAGGCCAAACCAAGGAGATGAGTATGTGTTATGAGTTTTTTTTTTAAGTCAGTGCGTTATCAGGTAACACTCGCTGTTCCATGTGTCTGATGAGATTGTAGCTTAGCACTGGGTTGTTTCCATTCCTTTTGAGAAAAGAAAATGGTCTCTGTCACACACAAAATGCTTTTCCAGCCCTATGCGTTCTGTCACCCAGTTCACTCATCACACTACTCCATCATTTCTCCCTTTATGTCATTCACCTCACCTGTTTTCCTCCCCCTCGCTTTGCTCCATTCTACCCTTTCCTGACCATTCAGTGCTCCTTACACTTTACATCTGTCTACATTACATCCTCTTGACCCCTTCTTTCCAGTCGCTTCACTCTCCTCTTTATTTTTACTGTCTATCCACTCCACCAATTCATCCCCCCTATTCACTCATCATTAAAATATTTCATTAATGATGATACTACCTCAGATTCAGATTAGGACTCTAAAACCTCTAAATGCTATGGGAATTCCTACTTTACCTGTTGAACTGAACTATGCTTGTGACTGTGCAATAATTGTATTGGTTTCTGATGGAAGGATATTGTGCAACATCTATTATGTATACTTACTGAAAGTTATGATGCATTATTTTGAAATGCAAATAAAATATATATTTTTTAAAATATTTCATAAACCCACGCCATACCTTAATGGCAATATTTTACTGTCTTTACAAGTTTAATGGCTAGTACACGTTTGTGTAAAGAAAAAAAGAATCATATTGAAAATTGAATACATGAAATATGCAAGTTTGCTAGTACCAGCTCTTCATTTCTTATTGACACAGCACCCAGGATAATATGCTGCATTGAAAAATACGTATAAGGTCCAAAAGGCAAGGCCTATTGGCTATGCCAATGCTTGTTTAACATTATTATGCATTTCGATAGATGTTGGAGGCTGTCACGGTGAACAATTGAAGGGCATGTTGGCTCTCTTGGCAACATGAATGGGTATAGAACTCCCTCCTTTGGGAAGGTAGGTCACTGTCGGTAGGAGAAAGGTGGAGCTGACCAGAAAATTGCCTAGGATGGCCGATTACTGCAACATCCTTCACTGAACATAATTACAACCAACGTTGTACTGTGTGCTCTGAACCAACAATGCGCGTACAATTTGTCAATGTTCAACGTTACACAGACAAAACGATGTTTGCATCTCAAAAAAATAGGAACATGTAACAAAGCTACGAAACATTGTTCTTCTATGCAAATGACGAAGGAATATAGGATATCAGCAGAGGGTCAACATCATACATTTAGATCTGGCCTAGAACCAGTTTAAGGCTGTCACTCTCTTGTGTTCCAAAAATGTCACAATTTTGTATACTGTGCACACGACCGCATAAAGCATGGGGACATGGGTCAGTCCAGGTCCCTGCGTTCAATTAATATTGTTTCATATTTAATTTTGCGATGGATCATTTTTATTTATTTTTTCCAATTATAAACACACCAGCTTTAGTTTGCATCATTTTTACTTTTACATTTTTAAATGCAAAATAACCAATTGATGGACCAAATGCTGTACAATGCAAACATTCACCCCCAGTCACAAGGATCTGGGTTTAATCCATCATTCTTTTGCTCACCACCCCAGTTTGGACCCAGCCATAGGCAAATCAGTCTTGACCCTGTTCCTTGTGGGAACAGTCCAGCCCGAACTGCCAAGCGAGGCCCTCCCTGGGCTGGAAACAAGCATCCTGGGTCCAGTTTAAGGGCATCACCCTTCTTCAGCCGGGCTAGCTTGAATCCAGTGGTGTAGTGAGCATGGGACCCACGTCTGGGCATACCCTTCCCACTTGGGGCAAAATATGTAAAAGAAATAAATGATGGATGGAATGCTGTACAATGCAAACATTCACACCAGTCACAAGGATCTGGGTTTATTTCATCATTCTTTTGCTCCCCACACCACCACAGTTTGGACCCAGTCATATGCAAATCAGTCTTGACCCTGTTCCTTGTGGGAACAGTCCAGCCCGAACTGACAAGCCAGGCCCTCCCTGGACCGGAAACAAGCATCCTGGGACCGGCTTCTGGGCATCAATATTCTTCAGCCAGGCTAGCTTGAATCCAGTGGTGTAGTGAGCATGGGACCCACGTATGTGCATACCCTTCCGACTTAGGGTGAAATATGCAAAAGAAAAAATGGATGGACGGAATACTGTACAATGCAAACATTCACCCCCAGTCACAAGGATCTGGGTTTAATCCATCATTATTTTGCTCACCACACTACCCCAATTTGGATCCAGCCATATGCAAATCAGTCTTGACCCTGTTAGTTGTGGGAACAGTCCAGCCTGAACTGCCAACCAGGCCCTCCCTTGACCGGAAACAAGCATCCTGGAACCGGTTTCAGGGCATCACCCTTCTTCAGCCAGGCTAGCTTGAATCCAGTGGTGTAGTGAGCAAGGGACCCACGTCTGGGCATACCCTTACCACTTAGGGCAAAATATGCAAAAGAAACAATTGATGGACGGAATGCTGTACAATGCAAACATTGTTTGCATTGTTACCATTCGGTCCATCATTTGTTTGCTGTAACACTTTTCGCCCTAAGTGGGATGGGTATGCCCAGACGTGGGTCCCTTGCTCACTGTGCCACTGGATTCAAGCTAGCCTGGCTGAAGAAGGGAGACATACCCTGAAACCAGTCCCAGGATGCTTGTTTACGGGCCAGGGAGTTCGGTCTGGACCTTTCCCATGGGGCACAGGGTCAAGACTGATTTGCATATGGCTGGGTCCAAACTGGGGTGGCGTAGTGGGCAAAAGAACGATGGAATTTAACCCAGATCTTTTGGCTGGGGTAGAATGTTTGCATTGTCAGCATTCCGTCCATTTGTTTGCTGTAACACTTTTCGCACTAAGTGGGATGGGTATGCCCAGACCTGGGTTCCTTGCTCACTGTGCCACTGGATTCAAGCTAGCCTGGCTGAAGAAGGGTGACATACCCTGAAAAACCAGTCCCAGGATGCTTGTTTCCGATCCAGGGAGGACCTGGCCTGGCATTTCGGTCTGGACTGTTCCCATGGGGCACAGGGTCAAGACTGATAACGATGGATTTAACCCAGATGTTTTGACTGGGGGAGAATGTTTGCATTGTCAGCATTCCGTCCATCCTTTGTTTTCTGTAACACTTTTAACCCTAAGTGGGATGGGTATGCCCTGACATGGGTCCCTTTTTCACTGTGCCACTGGATTCAAGCTAGCCTGGCTGAAGAAGGGTGATATACCCTGAAACAGGTCTGAGGATGCTTGTTTCCGGTCCAGGGGGGACCTGGCCTGGCAGGTCGGTCCAGACTGTTCCCATGGGGCACAGGGTCAAGACTGATTTGCATATGGCTGGGTCCAAACTGGGGTGGCATAGTGGGCAAAAGAACAATGGATTTAACCCAGATCTTTTGACTGGGGGAGAATGTTTGCATTGTCAGCATTCCATAACATCATTTGTTTGCTGAAACAATTTACATTTTTAAAGCCTCTTCCGTTTGAGGGATTTTTTTTTTTTAAATGCAGGCTTGCCAACTCCAAAGTGAGCTGGTAAATATGGCATACTTATACAGTGAATCTCCGATTGTCACACGCCATTCACACTTAGTGCTAACAACCAATCAAAAACATATTTACCAAGAGCAACTTCTTTCACTCCGGGACACAAAGACAATACGAACATTGTATATTCAATTCAGTGCTGCCTCAAAGGACATTGCATTGACAATATATGTAAACGGGGATTACACTCACCTTGTTGAAAAGTCACCACTGAAGCCAGGCCCTATGTTGTATGGAACATTCAGGTTTCCTTTCCAGGTCTTGTCTGGTGGGGGGGCTCCTCCAATGTTACTGTTTGAAAAAATATAAAGCTTGATGATTTCCGTGATTTTATTGCAATATTCGAAAAGCGTGCTCACTGCATCATTACCTCTGTCAGACATCACATATACAAATTACTATTCCTTCCTTCCATGACATTGTAAAGTTGTAGGTCCTAAGCCCATTTGCTGAGTAATGATAGACACAGACACAGAGTATATGCTTAGTGAACTGGCCATGAGCACGTGCACTCTGGCCCTTTTATTAGCAGACCTACGTCACTTGTGACGCCTGTGGTGGATGGGTGTGGGGTGTGTGCGTGGCCAGCCCTCCAAGGAGTGGCTGGTAAATGTGTGCCTGTTGACACTAGAACGTGTCCAGCAGGACACTACATTCTTTCCAAACTTTATTAAAATAAAACAAAGTACAACTTGTGGGATGAATTGGAAACTACTAAATGCCACAGTCTCGAGAGGCAGTCCGCAGGGCAACAGTGGACAGGCGGGAGCACCCGGGCATCTCAGCACATTTTATAATTTAACCTGTTACCACTGGGCATGAGCACTGTGTAGGCGGAGTCCGGATTCTTTGGCAGCTTGTCCGTTGGATCAATGTCCACTTCCGAACTGTTGGATGGTCCTGGCTGCTCTTGTGGTGATGTTGTTATGTCAACAGGTCAAACATGGTGCATCAGGAGCATCCGTGAAGCCCTGCTGCAGACATTTCTCTTGGAGGATCTGGGCACTGTGATGACAAGTCTTGCCAGAACTGGGATGGCGTCAAAGATGCTTGGGATGTTCTCTTCTTAACTCCTGGTGCCTCCCGGTACCCTTGTTCATGGAGCAGCTTCCAAATGATCTCACCAGGATACGTTCGTGCAGGAATGCCCTTGATGCCCTTTTGCAGGGTTGCCACGGGACAATGTGGACTGTGCAGGGCTGCTTGTGGGACGCCTGGGGGCAGCTGCAGGATCACTAACAGAATCACGATGAAGTTGTTTGTGTAACTGCCGTGGTCGGTGACACAGTCTCTGGATACTTGATCTTTCACTTTGATAGGGGTGCCTTGGTCTCTTGGTGCTTTAAGGGTGCAAGGATCCACCCTGGTGATGAGTTGCTCCTTCACTGGATTGGGTGATGCACATGGCAATGATGATATGGTTGCCATTAGACCTGGATGACAGGTGGTAATGATTTGCTTTGAGCGAGGGTGACTGGAGGGACTTCACAGCCAAGTAGCACGGTATCCTTGCTGGTGCCGTTCTTCTCCCTTGGCACCTGCGGTCACGAGCAGGGATGATATCTTACTCAAACTGCACATGCTCGGTAACGGACAGCTGCACTGGGAAGCGTAGGGGGAGAGACCCAGTTTGCGCTTGCTGGCAGCTTACATGTTGTTCTCCCATTGAACTGTCTCCAGGGTCATCGCTCCACCTTTGTAGCTGTCTTGTGTCTGCGGGTGCACTCTTGTAGTGGTACGAGTCCACGTTCTTATCTCCTTGTTTTTTTTTTTTTTTTTAATTTTTAAAACCTTTATTTTGAAAGAGCACACAGCTATTCAGCCTAACATCCCGGAGGCAAGGCAGCATGGTGAAGTAGGAGCGCAATAGTGCAAAAACAGGTATAACAGAACAATGCAGGTTGTTTTTTAATATTTTATAATGAAAGGGAGAGAACTAAAGAAAAGAAACGCCAATGGCGCTGAAGAGTGGCAATGGGGTGGAGAATTCAGCAAGGTATTGGTAGCAGGTAGGGGAGAGCATACAGCGAATCAATGATACAGGAGAGTGGAGGATAGTAGAGGAGAGGAGGAAAGACAGGATAAATCAGATAACGTGTCTCAGTTGGCGTCACAGGCTATGGCGACATATGTTCATCCAGAGAAACAGGCTCCGGTGGCAGACAAACATTGGGGCCTACCCCTGGCAACATAGACCGTCTTCTCCCGGAACATACACCAATCCATGTTGGCTTTCCATTGTACCACAAGGGGAGCCGTGGCGGCACCCCACTTCTGTGCAATGTCCCGCTTGGCCACCATATTGCCTAGGGTCACCCATTGGGTCTGTGCCGTGTTATGATCAGATGGTTCCCAAATGTTAGGGAGACACCTCTGAGCCTCCGCCGTAGTCGCCACTCCAGTCACCTCACTCATAATACTGTGTACCCTTCTCCAATAGGAGGCTATGACGGGGCATTCCCATAAAATGTGTAGGAAGGTAGCGAGGGCACCGCAGCCACGACGACAAAGACCGTCGGGCGAGTATCCCATACGTACAAGCCGGGGGCCAGTCACATACACCCTGTGCAAGATCTTAAATTGCACCAGCCGAAGACGAGAAGAGATGGCAACCTCCTTAGGGGAGGACACTGCGCTCTGCCAATCCTCATCGTCGATATCTAGGCCATCTACCACCCACTGATCACGCACTCCAAGGAGAAGGTCAGTGCGGACATTGATTAGTTTTTTATATGCCAGTGAGATAGCGCTATCAGGCATATGGCCGACCAACACTCTGTCCTCCAACGGAGAGCTCTCTGGAATCGCTCCCTCCGGCGACATGGCCGAGAGCAGAGCGTGCCTCAGCTGGGCGTATCGGAAGAACTCCGAGCCGCCCAACTGGTATTCAGCCTGCAACTGAGGAAAGGTCTTCATTTCACCCTTAGAGATCATGTCGTCCACCCTAGAGATGCCTATAAGGTCCATTTGTCGAAACCTTTGGTGTGCCATAGCCTGCCCAAAATGTCGGAGTCATACAGAGCCATCCCTGCGCCTTGGTAATCGCCCGCCAGATGCAGACCGCCGTCTTCGTTGGACCCGACATCCGCCGATCGAAGGATCTCGAGTACAGGGCCCGGTAGTAGTTACCACCGCCCAAAAGCCATCTATCCATGGCGTAGCCGGGGCTGTTCACCGGGCCATAAAAACCGTGATTGAGAGCCGCGAGCTGGGAGGCCCAGTAATACCTTCGTACGTCCGGCAGAGCAATGCCCCCGTCGTACCACGGAAGCGTGAGCTTCGTGACAGCAACGTGGGGGCGACCGTCCCAGAGCAAGGCTCGTTGGAGACTCTCAATCTCCCTGAAATAGCGGGCCGGAACCGGATCTTGGGTGTTCTGCAAAGCATAGAGAAACCTGGGCAAGGACATCATTTTAAACAATGCCGCACGGCCAAGTAGGGAGAGCGGAAGCTTTCGCCAGCTATCCACATCACGTCGGAGACGCTGGAGTGGAGGGAGCAAGTTGTGGTCATATCGCGCCTTCGAACTCCCAGAGATATAAATCCCCAAGTAGTTGAAACCCTGCACGGCCACCTGGATATTGCAGCCTCTAGGGAGGCGCGGCGTGTCTCCTTTCAGGACGTACAGGGAGGACTTGGCCCAGTTGATGACTAGGCCAGAGTATCTCCCAAAAAGTCTGAGCACGTCACAGGCCACGATGAGGGACTTGCAGGGAGAAGTCAGGTAGAGCAGGATATCATCGGCATACAGGGAGACCCTGTCCTCGAAGCCGGGGGCCCAGGTTATGCCATGCAAATCAGGGTGCGCGCGCAACATGGCCGCCAGCGGCTCAAGAGCCAGGGCAAACAGGAGAGGCGACAAAGGACAACCCTGTCTGGTACCTCTGTGAAGGGCAAAGGACGTCGATAGACGGCCGTTTACTGAAACATTAGCCAGTGGGCTAGCGTAGAGAAGTTTCACCCAACCCACGAACACCGGACCAAAACCGAGCTTCGCCAACACTGCCCAGAGGTAGTTCCACTCAAGAGAGTCAAAGGCCATTGTGGCATCAAGCGAGGCGAGGACTGCCGGTTCCACAAGGGTATGGGCCCTAGCCAGGGCGCCGTGGAGCCTACGCAGGTTGAGGGCAGTGTTGCGGTGAGGAATAAAGCCCGACTGGTCAGGATGCACTAAGTCGCCAATAACTCCAATCAGTCGATTGGCGAGCAGCTTGGCAAGAACCTTAGGCTCGACATTCAGGAGAAAGATGGGACGATAGGATCGATACATGTCTCTCGGCTTCCCTTCCTTGTGGATGACCACAATGGTGGCCAGCCTCTGGTCAAGGGGAAGAAGGCCGGCATCGCGCGCTTCCAAAAACATAGTACGCAAAAATGGGGAAACTACGTCAGGTCGTATCTTATATAGTTCGACCGGGATGCCGTTGGGATCGGATGCCTTGCCAGACCGCAACGAGCGGATCGCGAGAGCGATCTCGTCGGTAGAAATGTCTCTATTCAGGTCGTCACGGTCCTCATCAGAGAGACAGGGAAGGTCAACCGTCGAGAGAAGCGCTGTCGAGTCAGCCTCGGAGGAATCTGAAGTAGAGGTGTAGACACCCCGGAAATAATCAGCAAATGACTCGGCAATGGCACTGGGGTCGGTGACGGCAACCCCGTCGTCCCCCAGAATCTCGGGTATGACGCGGCTCGCCATCTCTCTCCTGTCCAACCAGGCCAGCAGCTTCCCAGCCTTGTCCCCAACGTCATAAATACGACCTTGTTGTTCCCTAGCCAAGGTCAGGGCGGCATTCGTGGCAAGATCGCGGTATTCCGACTGTTTGAGGGAAAGAGCATGCAGGAGAGCGGGGTCAGGTTCGGGCCCCAGCTGGGAATCCAGATTCAGAAACTCCTCCTCGATGAGTAGCAGGTCTGCATCTCTGACTCTACGGGCCTCAGCTATCAGAGCGAAAGCCTCGCCCCTCAAAACAGTCTTAAATGCCTCCCACAAGGTCTCGGCCGACCTAACCGAGCCCTCATTTTCAGAGAAATAAAGGTCGATGGCCTTGGCTAGGAGAGCGCGAGTCTTAGGATTGCGGAAATACCATGGATTAACCGCCGCCGGCCGGTCCGACAGGATGACGTCAAAATCGAAGGAGACCCATAACGGAGAATGGTCGGAAATGCCCCGCGCCAGAAACCGGGCCTCAGACACGGCAGACGCGTGTGCAGCCAAGGTGAGAACGTAATCTATACGGGAGAGACTGCCATGGGCACCGGAAAGGAAGGAGAAATGGCAAAGGGTGGGGTGCAAAAGCCGCCAACTGTCCACTAAGCCCATGGACTCTAGGAACGAAGGCAACCACAGTTGGGAACTACGGAGATCTCTAGGCGGATGCCGGTCCAAGGAGCCAGAGCAGACTGAGTTGAAGTCACCCCCCACAATCAACAAGCCAGCAGGCAGAGTTAAAATGGCGCCACCAAGGTCTCTGAAAGTACTGGCCTGTAGGCCTGGGAGGACGTAAACCAAAAGTAGAGTGAGGGCGCGCCCTTCCCATCTCCCTGCCACTGGGGCGTAGCGCCCTCTATCATCAATCATAGTGACGTCAATCTCAAATGGAAGGGACGTACGCACAAGAACACCCGCCCCCCGAGAGCCCGATGAGAACCCCGAGTGGGCCACCATCTTGTAACCTTTGCGATTGAGCGCTTTGCATGAGTTACCAACCAAGTGCGTTTCCTGTAGAAGGACAACATCAGGCATGTGGCGCTTAAGCAGCTGAAGCACAACCCCTCTCTTGATACGGTCACCTAGCCCATTAACATTCCAACTGATTACTTTTAATTTCTTACCCCCCATCATCGTGCCGCCCACCCCATCCAGCCCCAACAACCCTTAGCAGCCAGAGAAAAGCAACAATATAAACAACCCATTGCCTAAGAGAGAGAAGAAAGAAAGAATAAACAAACGAAGTAACTTGCCCACGCCCACCCACCACCCTGCACCCCTGCATCAGACTAAAGAGCCCCCCCAACCAGCAGTGTGCCTGTCGCCCCATTAACTAGTCTACAAAAAGCCCCCAGAGGAGTGAGGAATCCCCACGGACACCTCCCGCCACCCTCCCTGAAACGACAGGAGATCTTCAAAGTCAAATCAATAAAGCAACGATAGTCACGTAGTGCAGGACCACCAACCGCCAAAGTTCTTGTAGAAGAGCCAAGTCTCATTGATCAGAACCACCAGTCGCGCCCCCATCGTGCTCGTCGTGATCTTCCCTGCGTTGCGGCAAAGTGTCCAGCCAGTCGCTAACGTTTTCCGGGACGTCAAAGAACAGGGCATGACCATCATGTTCAATCCGAAGCTTAGCAGGGAACATCATTGAGTACTTTAGGCCCATGTCCCTCAATCGCCGCTTCACTCCCGCGTAGCTCTGGCGCTGCCGCTGAACCGCCCTGGTAAAGTCAGGATAGAAATGCACTTCAGAATTCTGAAACTTGAGCGGTCCATGCCTTCTAGACGCTTGCAAGATAGCGTCACGGTCTCGGAAATTGAGGAGCCTTGCAATGATGGGTCTAGGCGCCACGCCCGACTTCGGCGGGCCGCCCGGTACCCGGTGAGCGCGCTCCACCGAGAAGAAATTACTCAGCCCGGAAGGAGCTAAATGGTTCTGTATCAGGTCCTCAACAAATAGGTCCGCCGCCACTTCCTCCGAGCCTTCCGGGACACCAATGATGCGAACATTCTGCCGCCTGGCACGTCCCTCAAAATCCTCCAGCCTCCTGGAAAAATGTTCAGAAGTTAACCGCAAAGTCCGGACCTCCGTCTGCAGGTCCGAGACGTCGGTGGTGAGGCTAGAGGTTTTGAGGTCCAAAGATTTTACGCGGTCATGAGTTTTACCCAGGTCGGCCCTGATAAGGGTGAGATCCACTGCCAAAGTGTCCACCTTGTGGGTTAAGACTTCATGCTGCTTCTGCAATTCGGACCGTATGCCAGCTATGGCACCCATGATGTCACTGAGGGTGGGCTCGGATCCGTCGGGCGAGCCCGAAGAAGGAAGGTCTTTAGTGGAGGCTCCCGCAGCAGGTGAAGTGCGCGGCTGAACATACCGCTCAATTCTGTTCAGTTGTGTTTGAGATTTGCCGCGGACACCTTTGTTCGACGTCTTGTCGGGGTCTCCTTTGCCCGCCATGTTGGGTCCGACGAGAACAAAGGGGCGCACCACCCGAGTCCAATCCAAGTATACCAAAAGCAGCGGTTGAAGCCAGATGTCTAGGCCAAGCCAAAGATAGCAAACACCGCAGTCACAGGCACTCCGCCCTTAGTGATCACCACCAAGCACTACGCATTCCAGTCGTGCGGAGTGGCGGAGATCAGGGAGACAATGGCGCATCCCTGGCACGGAGTCCCACTCGACGTAGCTCAGCGTAGGAACCACCGATTCAGAGGCGGAAAGCGGCTCCCGCGTCAGTGACCCATCAGCAAGTAGAATCCACCGAAGTGGAGCAGGATTTCGAGCAGGATTATTGCGGAGGGTCGGAGGGTCCGCGGAGCTCCGAGCTTACGCGGCCATCTTGGTTGCCCGCGAAGCTCCTCCCTCTTATCTCCTTGTTGATCTCTCCAGCCCATCTGTGGCAGTCCCGTTCTTCAGGTTGACAGGATTGTCACTCTACTTTTTTTCACGATGTGGCGTCATGCCACATTCTCTTTGTGTTGCGATGGTGGCAGATTGCCACTTGGGGATGTGCAGCCCTCCTCATGCCTGAAATAGGCCGATTTACAATGCAGTTTTAAGACCGTTTTGGAGGCACACCCTGTATAGTCTCTGGCCCACTGCGCAGCTGTGCTTCTGCAGTTGAGATGTAGACGCTGACTTCCTGGACACAGCCATGCTAGGCCTTTACTCCCCTAGTTGCGCTGGGCATGTGCAGCATATTTTGTGGGCACCTGGTGGGAAACCAGGATCTTTCTGTAACTTGCTTTGTCTCTCTGAGGGTGCTTCTGCTCTCCTTATTTGTGGTGGTGGCCATTCACCACTAGGGGTATGCAGCACTGCCTTCCTGACTGCAGTGGCAGCAGACAGCGCTAGGAAGTTTTGTGTGTGCAGCGCATTGTATTCATTGAGGCTTGCTAGTGGTCTAGCAGGTCTCCTTTGCTGTGGTACACGGTCATTCTCCTCTTCAGGAAATAGGCATCCGTCTTGGTCAGTCAACTTGTTGTTGCTGCTTGGGAGCACAGGGCACTACAGGCACTTATGCTGCCAGGCGTCTTCTGCTTGGCATGAGTGTTTGGAAGCGCCATTTTATTGCAGATTGCTGTGTTCCAGTGAAATACACCAGCTGGCCTTTAGGTGGCGCTTTAAACTTCTCCTTAACTCGCAGCATTTTCTTTAATGTCTCATGTTGTCACTCTGCTGGCGTGCAGGCCTGCAGGGTGATACAGTCAGGCTGAGAATGCCTGGGCAGTTTTCCTTCTACAAACTGCAAGCCTCCTCAGGGATGCCTCCTGTGTATTTTCCCTTTGGGGTTGGGTGCCGTGCAGCACACCACCACTAGGGACACTGCAGTTACTTTCTTTTCAGGTGCCAGGCAGGCTTTCTCACACTGCAGAGCCTTTGTCGGGTGGGAGATGAAGGTGTGGGACCATGTATAGTGCAGGCCCAGCCCCAGCCTTCACCGAATGCTCTTCATGGTTGGATTTACCCCTGTAAATGGCATTGCCTCTTTGCCTTTGAGGCCATGGCAGTCTGCCTCATACTATGGGGCTGTTTCTCTCTCTTGCTGAAAGGCAGATAGGGCTCGCTTCGTGTGCTTTCTCTGCCTTGCTTTGAGTTGGCAGGGCCACCGGCTCACTTCTTTACCTGTGGCAAACAGATAGAGCAGGGCTGAGAGTGCGGGCATCTCTAAGTTCGGGGTGTCAACATCTGCTGGCAGCAGGCTCAGTCAGTGGGACTTTTTTCACTGGCACACAGCTATGTCCTGTGTACAGGGTGGGGCAGCACTTTATGGTTCGCACTGTGGGACACCATTCACTGGGCGGCAGCATCTCTTCAAATACACTGCGTGGTTCGCTGTTCACTTGCTGGGGCTACACACCGTTTTGGTGCGACCTCGTGTCTCTCCTGTAGTGAATGATTCAACCCCCCAATAAAGAGGTGAGGCACGGGGTGCATTCATGTATAAACTTTTATTTATAAGATACTCTCGAAGAGCGCCGGGGACCGCACTGCTCTTATCTCCGGCAGTGCTGACATGGCCGCCCGTCATTCCCGGCATGCTCTAGCTGTGACGTGGCCATAATTCACTAGAGCGCTACACACCACATATCTCCCTCCTTTTACAACACTATAACAAGAACAATGAGTGTTCACCGGGGTGCCCGCTGAAGTCCTGGGCACGGGGTGCAACAAGAGTACATATAACAACAAGAGGAGGAAGGCCGCGTTTCCTATATGCCCTCCAGAACAGTCCCTTCCCGATCCCTGATTCCTATTTTCGCGCTGTGGAGGGTGACCTACGGCTTCTATTATGGGATGGAAAGGCAGCACGCATAGCCCTCCACAAACTAACGATGAGCTGGTATGACGGGGGCCTTGCGCTACCTAATCTACGCCTTTAGTACTGGTCATCACAACTGGTCGCTACTAATCATTGGATACATGGTTCACCCGTCGATCCAGCTTTTCACCTTGACAGATACCAAACTGGGAGGGAGGGATATCTGGGGGCTCTGTACAACAGGCCGACAAAAAAGAGATACATTGGACCTATGGCACAAAATGTCACAATATGGCATCAAGCCAATAAACGCATGGGCTGGTCAAAGACACTCACCAAGGCTACACCATTATGGGCGTCTCAACAACTGGTTCCCTCTGCTTCCACTTAGGGTTTGACAAATGGGACACAATAGGTATTTCGACGGTAGGGGACTTAGTATGTAGGGGTAAAATATTGACTTTCTCGGATCTACAATCTAAATATGCACTCGCACAGACAGAATCTTTCCGATATCTCCAGATCAAACACGCCCTTCTCACCACCATCCCTTACCTTTCCTCCCTGCCTGACTCCTCCCCCTTGGAGGATAGGTTGCTCTCTGAGCCTCTCCCAGCTAAGGCCGTATCCTATACATATCGTAAACTCTGTAATAATCTTCCCGATACATTTCAGCCCCTACGAGATAAGTGGCAGGCAGATCTGGGCGTTTTGAAGGAGGAGGAGGGGCGGGTGGCCTTGATGTCCCCCAGGGAAACTGCTATCAATCATCGCGTTAGACTGATCCAATTAAAGATTTTGCATAGGACCTATCTGTCCGCTACTCTACTGGCAAGAATCGGGAGGCGGGAAGACGACCTGTGTCTAAGGGGGTGTGGTCAAACCGGTGCTTTCAATCATGTCCTGTGGGACTGTCCAGTAATACAGCATTTCTTGGGGGGGAATTGTTCGAAAGATGCGGGACTCCCTGGGAAAGCCCGTTCCTCTGCTGCCGAAAGAAATTGTCCTCAATATCTGGGGTGCCACGGACCTGAATGAACTGGGGACACAATGGGCTGCATTGGGTTTCCTTATGGCTAAACGTTCAATTGCTATGAAGTGGGGATCTGCTGATCGACCGTTTGTGGTGGGTTGGATGGCCGAACTGGACAGATGTATGCTAGCCGAAAAGACTATTTATAAGCTCAGGGGTTGCCCTGCGAAATGGGACAAGAAGTGGGGCCACTGGAACAAATACTGTGGTGAACTCTACGAATCTCCCACAGCGGAATTGGCCATGGATCGAACTAGACCACTGAATTGAATGCTTTATTGATTTCCTATATGATGACTTTGTATTTTGATCTCATTTTATTTTGCTGTACTATGCAATTGAATTTTTGACTCAGCTCTGATTTCAATAAAACGTTTTTTTTTTAAAAATAAGAGGAGGAAGGGGGTGGAAAAGGCATGGAGTGCTGCAGGTTAATATCATAATCTTTATATCACTTGGGTAACACTACTGCTCTACCAGTGCAGGTGCATGCAGTGGGTGCTTGAGTCGTAAGTGTCCCCCTCGTGCTTGCTCTGGCTTCTCCTGTGCTCCTCTGCTGATCTGTGTTGGGAGCTGTGGTGGTCATAGGTCAGGTGTTAGATTCTTGTCCATTATGGTCTTCTTGTGGTCTGAGTAATCGTGTGTCCTCCTGACCCCTCTGCTCCTGTGCATCTCCACTTTCATCTCAATTGTCTCTTGTGGCTCCGTCCCTGTGTCTGTTTGTTTCTCGTTCATACTCTTCATTGTCCAACTCCCATGCGGTGTTTCTGGTACTCGATGCCACCTCTCGTTTGTCTCATCCTTTCACTTTGTTGCACTTAGCCATCCTGTTGTGGGACCATACTTTGCCATCACTTAGTAGGGCAGAGCGGGCATAGGTTTCCTTGACATGTACTGGGTTGAATGAACTTAATGTCTCCTTTTCACCGCAATTGTGCCAGCTTCACTCAGACCCATTCCCCTCTTTCCAATGTAAAGTCTCGTATGCCCTGTTTCTTGTTGTAGCAGTCTGTGTAAATGTTCTGGGCTTTCTCCAGGTGCTACGGACTACTGCTGGGGACCATTTGCTTTGGAGTGTCAGGTTCAACCACGCTGCATTGTCTCGTGTGAACGGGTCCCGACCCCTCAGGATCTTGAATGGACTGTAGCCCGTGGGCGTGATGCGATAAGCCCAGACTGTGTTTCTGATCTCCTTTTCCCATTTTTTATCTGCGCAGATGGCATCATGCACAGATCCCATAAGTACAGGGTTGAACCGTTCTGCGAGGCCATTGCCAGCTGGGTGGTACACCAGGGTATGTTTGGTCGTGATGCCGTTACGGGTCGTAAATGTAGTCCATTTCTCAGATGTGAACTGGGGGCCATTGTCACATGTGATGACCTTCAGAATGCCTTCCCTCAAGAATGTGCCAGAGAGGAACAATACCACCTTCTACGCATCAGCCGACTCACATAGTTCGACTTCAGGCCATTTGGAGTACCGATCCATCAACACTATGGCGTATTTGGGTACTGCCTGCGAGTCTAGACTGTGTCCCAGAATGTCAACCGCTAATTCCTCCCACAGGTTAATGGGGTTGGTGAACTTCCCAAAGGGTGGTCGTAACATGGTTTGTGACTTGTCTGAATTGCTGCACTGTGCACATGCCCTCACGTGCTTCTCCACCTGGCTGTCCACGGCGGGCCGCCAATACGAGTTTTTAACAAGGTTCTTAGTTTTCACGATGCCCAAACGGCCTTCATGTAGTATATTGGGAAAGCGGTCTACTAACTGTCGCGGAGGAATCACTTTGTCCCCTCGTAAGAGGAATAATGCGTTCTCGCCGATGGGGAGTTCTTCTCTCACTTCCCAGACTTTCTGGAGGTCGGCGTCCAAATGTTTCTTATCCGACCACCACTGCATGACATACTGTTTTACGGTCTCAATGTGGGGGTCGGCCTCATATGCTACCTTCCATTCTTGTGCACTTATGACTTCCTCCTGGTCATGAGCAAAGGCAACCGCATACTCATCCCGTTCTGTTTGTGCAGGTGCTCCTTCCATCACCGCTGCTCTGCTAAGGTAGTCCGCCACTTTGTTTTTGTGGCCCGGGATGTATTCCACGTCATAGACAAAGTCCAGTAGCCTGAAGGTCATTTTGGCGATGCGTGGAGTGGCGTGGGCATGTCCGCTTGAAGTAAGCATCTTGACCAGGGGCTTGCGATCTGTCCGGAGCAAGAACTTAGAGCCCCAGAGAAATTGATGGAATTTCTCCTTCGCCCAGATGGCTGCCAGCATTTCCTTTTCAATAACACTGAACTTTTCCTCATTGGGGGCAAGGGAGCGGGACGCAAATTTGATGGTGGGGATTGCGCAGTCTTCCGATCTTTGTGATAAGACAGCTCCCAAGCCTTTGTCGCTAGCGTCCGTAGTAAGGATGGGGAGAAAAGTGTGGTTGAATCCATGTAGGGGCACAGCGTCACAAATGTCAATTTTGTTTCAGCAAAATTCCTCATCAGCGTCCTCCGTTAATTGGAACGCGTTTTTTTCATTGAGTATTTGACGTAGATGGTGTGTCTTGGTGGCAAAGTGTTGAACAAACTTGCTGTAGAACTCAGCTAGTCCGAGGAAGGATTGTACTTCTTCTTTGTTCCTGGGTTTGGGTGCCGCCATGATGGCCTCTACGTTATCTCGTTTGGGAGAGATGCCTTGGTCGCTTATTTCGTGTCCCAAGTAGGTGACCGTATGCAAGCCAAATTTGCATTTTTCCCACTCCGCTGTGAGACCATTGTGGGACAGGATCCGTAACACGTGTCGCAAGTTTTTTGTCGTGATCTTGTTGAGACTTTCCCAATATGAGGATGTCATCCTGGAAGTACTGCACACCTTTTATGTCTTTGAATAGTCCATGCATTCGTTTTTGGAAAACTGCTGCAGCAGATGCAAGGTCGAAGGGCATGCGTCTGAACCGGTAGCAGCCAAAAGGTGTGATGAACGATGTAAGTTTTCTGTTGGAGGGGTGTAGTGAAATTTGGTGGTATGCCGCCTTAAGGTCGATTGTTGAGAACCATTTGATCCCCTTGGCTTGGGCCAACATCTCGTTTATTTTCGGTAAGGGAAATTTATCCACTATGATATTTTTGTTGAGTTCGCTAAGTTCGATGCACAGGCGCACTCTGTTGTTTGGCTTGTGCGCAACGACCAAGGGCGCAGCCACTCCGTGCTCTCAATCGGTTCAATCACTCCGCTGTCTTCCAGGTGTTGTAATTCAGCTTGTACCACCTTGTAGCGGCAAGGAATGACCAGGGAGGAAACTGGCTCTAAGTAAGTATGGCTTTATTTTCTTTATAACCCGTTTGTGTCTACTAGTTAGTCTCTCATCTGCGAATGTTGCAGGATCCGTGATGGCGGCTGGCACCCTGGTCTTCCTGGTAGCTGAAGGGTCAGGCCACGGACTTTCTCTTCCGTCCGGTGACGAAACGGCAGACCCCAAAAGCAAAGAAAGAAAGGGAGCAGTCAATGAGGCTGTTTATCTGATGCTTACTTCTAAAAAGGGGCCGGGAGTGAGGAGACACCTGTTGCACTCTTGTGAACTGTGCACAATTTATACAGTGGCGATTCAGTGAGGGCGTGTGGTGTCGGAAGATAGGGGAAAGGGAGTGAGGGATAGGGGAGGGGTTCCGTGATTGACCAGGAGCGAATTGCCCCGCGTGGTGCTTTACGGGCATCCCCGCCTCCCCACCCAGCCCGAGATACAATATCGTACCTGAAAAAGCCACGATCTCCCGTGAGCGTGGCTTGGGGATGAGAGAGGTCGTTGGCCTCCTGGCTCAGCCTCCGTCGTCGCTGGCTCTACTCCCGTGGATGGCTCCTCACAGATCTCGGGAAACAGCTTGTTCGTTCTCGTCTCTGCCGCGGCTCCACTGCTCTCCTCCTCTGCCTCGGTGACGTCGCACACCGGTTGGTGTGTTTCCGGGATTATATCCAATAGTTGTCCAGTGACGTCCTCCGGGGGTGAAGCCCCGTCGCAGAACAAGGCCCAATTAAAGGGCCCCTGTTCTTTTTCATCATAAGCGTCTTGACTTATGTCCCAGGCCCAGTCCTCCTGTTGAGAGAGAGAGGGAGACGGAGGTAAGACAGTCTACCAGTCCTTTGTGTCTTCCTGTGACCCCGGGGCCCTGTCTGCCCGGTCACACACCTCTCTGCAGTTGAATGGGATACTCCTTACCGTGTGGCTTACTGGAACGGCTCCCTCTTTGGGACAGATTTTGTGTGTGAACTTTGTGAGTTTGCCAATGGAGCCGCCAAAGACCGTGGGGAAATCTTCCTTCAACTTACCGTCTTCCCTGGTGTGCAGGTTGCTGGTCATTAGTACTTGTGTGGTGCTTCCTGGGTTAAGTTGAATCCCATGTGCTCCTTGGTCCGCCCACCCCAACACAGAGGGACCTGTTTTGGCAACATACAGTTTGCCCTCTGATGTCCGTCCCTTGAATTCAAATTGGAGGGGGCGAAAGCCTACCATGGGGATCCTCTCTCCGGTGAAGGTGACGGGATGTACGTCCGTGGAGAAGATGTGGATGCCTAAGGTGCGGACAAAGTCTCTTTTCCATATATGGCGCTAAATGATGGTGTACGGGGACCCAGAGTCGGCTACCACGGAGACTTGTATTCCTCCTATTGACAGCACATATGAGGGTTTCTTGGTGCTGGAGCAATCAATACCCAGGATTTGATCATCCATGCATAAAAAGCAATCATCCTTGGCTTTGCCCTCTGCCCAGTCTGTGTCGGATTCTTGCAGAACACATTTGACGGTGGCGTGGCTAGGTTTGCGCAGACACACTTTAGCAAAGTGGCCCATAACTCCACAAAAGGTGCACTTACTTCGGAAGGCAGTACAGTGTCTGTCATTGGCCACATGCGCCAGTCTGTCGCATCTGTAACAACTGTTCTTGTAGCCGCTGGATACCGTCTGGGGTCCTGGCCTTGTTGTGGGCTTCATACCATACTTTGCCTCTGCAAGTTCCTTCTCCTGGGGTTTCGCCTCTGATACTTTGCACACTGTAGCTCTATCTGCACTCTCCTTTTTCGCAGCTACTGCGCACCTCTTGGACAATTCTGCCTTCTTAACCATGTTCATGATCTCATTGAGGGGTGCCCAAACTTGCAAGTGACTTCTAACCGCTTCAGCGCCGCTACTTAGTTGTCTACGGACTCTGTGTCTTTCTGTTTAATCTGAAAGAAGTTATAACGGTCGATGGCAGTGCAGACCACTGGCTGGTAGTGACTGTCCAGGTCTTCCAGCGAGTGTTGAAAAACATCCGTATCTGTGGGGGCTCTAGTCTTTTTCACCATGTGTTCATACACTCGCAATCCCTCTGGACCAAGGTTATGCAGGAGTATTTTTTACCACAGTTTGCTGGAAAATCCTTCCTCCCCTTCATCCTTTAGGGCAGACAAGTAGTTTAGTAAATTACCTTTCCAGTCCTCCCACTTCATGGCTGGTTCCTCTGGCTTCCGCAAGGAGGGGACTGGATTTGTGAGGGAGAATGTTTGCGTACAAATGCTGGACGGTTAGTGAGCTGGGACTGACCAGTGTATACTTTACTGGACTTGGCAGTGGTGGGCTGGGTGGGCGAGGTGCAGGAGAAGATTGCAAGCAGTAACCTTCTGTGTCCGCCTGGCCCCCGAGGGTGTGACTGAGACAGTGTGGCAAGGAGACCGTACACTAGACGTCCCTGGGGCTATCAAGGTACCAGATGTGAAGCCCAGAGGGGTGCACAACTGGGCGTTCTCTATAGGTGGCGTGGGCTGCTTAGCGCTCAGGTCAGGTTTGCTGACGCTGCTGGAGGCTGGTGCATGGAAGAGCAGGGCAGGCTGGGTGTCTCTGTGGAAGGATCCTGCTGCTGTTAGTAGGCAAGCACTGCAGGCACTTACTGCGAGGGCACAGGCTGGTTACTGGCTGTGTAGGCTGGTGACTGGCGTCAGGTAGCCAGTATGCAGCAGGGAACTGGAAGGCTCTTCTCCCCGTGGGGCAACTCTTGTAGTACGGGCTCCCAGCTGCAGGCACTTCTGCGAGAGCACAGGCTGGGAAATGGCTGTGAGGCTGGTAACTGGCTCCAGGTAGCCAGTATTCTTCAAGGGGGCTTGGAGGCTTTCACTCCATGGAACAGCTCTAGAAGTCAGGACTCCTGGCGGTAGTTCACGTTATGGCACACTTGTAGGTAATGGGGCTCTGGAGCGTCCTGTTGTCCTGCTGCCGCGCTCTCTCCTGAGGCGTCCCTGGCACACGCAGAGCGCGAGAGGCAGATGGCGTGGACGTCACGCTGAGATGGACGGCGGAGTGCAAGACGTTCACCGTCCTCGTCGCCAGTTTGTAGTGAATGAGTCTACCCCCAATGAAGAGGTGAGGCACGGGGTGCATTCACGTATTAGCTTTTATTTATAAGATACTGCTCTTATCTTCGGCAGTACTGACATGGCCCCCCGTCATTCCCGGCATGCTCTAGCTGTGACGTGGCCATGAATCACTAGAGCGCTACACACCACATCTCCCCCCCGCTAGGGGTAACAGATTGATGGCAGGAGCTCTGTCGGCCAGAGCGCCACTTGCCTGGCACTGTACCTCCTCCGGTGATCTGCTGGCATGTGTGGCATGGCCAATGCTCTATTAACCCTTCGGGAGAGATGGTGCCAGGTGGGGGCTTCTAATCGATGCGTCATCAGGTAGGGGGGGCATGGCATGGGCCCAAAAGCTACCTGGGGGTCAGAACGCAGCCTTCACCTGCGTCTTGGCTATAGCCCCCTGTGGGCTACATGTCGTTGCCCGCCAGCTCTCACAGCCTCGTAGTAGGTGAGCGGCTGTAGTAGCGACGAGGCCAGGTTGTACCTTCTTCTGGGTGGCTCACACGCTTCATGGGCAGGTTGCAGCAGGGACCCACTATCACCTGTTCATACACGGGGAGTTCTCCATGGCGGCACGGCATGGGGTCATAACCCTTGGTTTCCATTGCGAAGGTGTGGGCCCTAGGCCCACATGCTAAGTAATGATGGAACCAGACACAATGTGTATGCTTAGTAAACTGCCCACGGGCATGCGCACTCGGGCCCTTTCATTAGCAGGTCCACGTCACTTGTGATGCCTGTGGTGGATGGGTGTGGGGTGTGTGTGTGTGGCTGTTAAACTTGTGCCTGCTGAGACACTAGAGCATGTCCAGGACACTGCACACATTACAAATGCACGTTCTTTCATTGTTCTAGCAAATGTAAAGTGAACCGAAAGATGTCGGGTAGATGCAGCATATATGGCTTTCAATTAAAAAAATTGCTGTTCTTCACCGTATCAGTTTTTGAATGATATAGAGAAGAAACATCACCAAAAGACACATAGACAAAGTTAATATTTTAAATGCTTCACAGGTAAAATGTGACAGCACAAAACTCTCACAAGGGCCTAACGATGAGGGTATCATGCCACACTGCATTTTTTTAAGGTAATAAGGCACAAGTCTTCAGAACCATATGTTTGTTTTCCAACTGCTGCATTAGTATAGTTCGCTACATGATAAATGGTCTGTAAATGATCTGTCAACAGGTACCAGGGTATTCACAAAAGCATTTTTGAGTACGAAAAATAGCATTCTTGCACTACTCCTTTACATATTCTTGCATGGCTTTGTGAGTTGGCTACAAAGCATCTAATTTTCTGTGAATATTCCTGTACAATTAGAAGAAATAGAAAGAAGTGTGCCCTCTTTGCTCTTTTACTAATAGTGATGTGGGTATTTTGGAGTCAATTCACCAAAAATGTACAAAGCCATGTAAGAGTTTGTGAAAGACTAGTCCTTCAATACTACTTTCTGTAATCATAAATGAGTTTTTTGAATCACCCCATGGTGAACAATGTGAGGAAGCGCCATCTTTCTTGCATGGTATGGCCCCACTTTTTGCTGAATTGCTGATGTACTTTGACTGAGTGTGCCCTGCGCTCCTGCCAATCAGGTGCCCAGGGCCTGTGTTGCTTCCCTAAAACTGTGTTGAACCAAAAACCCAATTGACACCTCTGGCCACAGGTCAGCCCCTGGTAAATGGTAAACTAGGTACCCAGGTCACTGTGACCATAGAAGACCCCTAAGGGCTGCAGCACTTATTGTGCCACCCTTAGGGGCCCTGTACCCTGACCCCCACACACTGCCTTTGCAGGCTGAGTGTCTTGGTGCAGAACAAAACAGAGAGTCGAGATGGCACACATCCCTGTGTGCCATGCCCACAAACACCCTGCCTGGGCATACATCAGTCACCCCTCTAGCTGGGTGCACTATGCCAGTGGTGTGGGTACAATGGAACAAGCCCTGTACCCCTACAGTACCCAGGTCCATTAAGAATATATGGTGCTGGAAGGCTGTCTTTACGAACTCCACATAATGGCTACACTGAAGAGTGAGAAGTTTGGTATCAAACTTCTCAGCACATTAAACCTGCACTGATGCCAGTGTGGGATTTAATGTAAAATGCACGATAGAGGGCATTTTAAAGATGCCCCCTGAAACTAACCAACAACCAGCATCCTGACTGAGAGGCTGCCTAGGCTGCCAGCCAGCAGACATGTTACTGGACCCCTGGGTAGAGAGCCATCCACTCTTGTGGGTCTGCAACAATGCACATCCTGGGCGAGGTGCTAGGTCTCCTCCCCCAGGATTGGCAGGTGGAAGCTTCAAAGGCATGCACCTTTGTGAGCTTCTCCAGGCCACTTGCTGTACTCAGCAACTGGCCACCACGGGTTCTGACCCCCACTCTGGCAGGAAGACCGTCTGGAACAGCTAGATGAGGAAAGGGGGGTGCCAGCCACTGCCAACCCCACCCCTCAGGTGGGGGAGGCGAGGTGAAGCATAACTCGGAGCTCTCCCCATCTTAAAGATGGGGAGTCCTGCCCAATCAGGAATAGGTTATTGCCCCCCTTCCACAGTAGAGTGGCAGGATGGGGGGTGTACCCACCCCAGGGAAGGGACCCATTGGTCCCTGCCCTTTACCTACCTGCCTACCTAAATTTAGTATTTACCTTCCTTAGATCCCGAATCCGAAACAAGCTAGAAGAACAAGAAGAAAGAAACCAACTGATTTGGCCCCAGCACTACAGGCCTATCGACCCTCAAACCTGCTCCTACTGAACCCCGGCGTCTCCAGTGGCCAGCAACCTCAGAAACCCTGGAGGACCCGACTGCCTTGTGACTCTAAAAGACTGGGACTCACACGAGCAGTAGTCCTGCTCAACAACAAGCAACAACCCCTGGCACCAGCCAGGAACCACAAACCTTGCACACTTTGCACCCGCCAAGCCTGGCCAGTGCCGGAATGAACAAAGACCAAGAGGATGTCCCCCGGCGATTGTGAACCAGAATCCAGCACCAACAGACCCTTCTCGATGCTCCTGATGACGCCTGCAGCCTCAACTCGAGAGACCCCCCCAACCGCGAACAGCTGAGGGTAAGATTTCCCGATACCAAAAGACACCCCTGCACGCGGCGCCCTGCGGCCTCCTATGCCCAACTCCGGGGTGCCTACCTATCCTCCAACTACCCAACTGACCCCTCGGAGTGGTGGTCGCACCTGAAGAATCTCCGTCACCGAGTCTGCAGCTCTTCTTCAACTTCCAACTTCTACATTGAAATACATTGAGCGCCCGACGGATCAAAAGCACCCTGTACCCAGCCGCCTGAGTGCCCCTGGAAGTGCAACCTCTAACCTAATTTACTTCCCCACTTGCCCTGAGCAAGTGACCAGGAGCCCAGCTCCCACAGCTGCGTGGCCTGCTTCCCAGCAGCCACTAACCAAAGGCCCCCTGCCCGCCTTATGCTAACATTGGGCCTAACTCTCTCTGCACCCGGCTGCCCCTGTGCCGCTGAGGGTGTAACACCTGTACCTACCTGATGCTGGAAGACCCCTGAGTCTATGCCCAGAACCTTAACTTTGCCAGTCGAGTACTTACCCAAAAGCCGATAACTCACTTTCCTTCCATAGGGTAACATTGACTGGTTTCACTCAGAAATTCTTCTGTATCGAGTTTTGAAACTTTAAAATATTCACCAAAAATCAGCTGATCAACGAAAACGAAATTACTCACCTGTTCTCAGGAGAGATGCCAGTGCTGGATCTTGGTGCCCAGCACTAACCATGAAAAGTAATTACAACTGTAACTTACCGTTAACTTGATTTCCCTCCATTGGAAACCATTGACTGTTTTTCTGTGAAATTTCTTGTTGATTTTTGCAAATTACAAATATTCCTTAAAAATCGTACCAACTATAAAAAACATAATTACTTACCTGTTTTAGATGATGTCCCAGTGCTGAACCTAGGAGCCCAGCACTGGATTACAACAGTAACGAGAACCTACTTTACTTGCAACTTGGAATTTCCTTGCAGAGGATAACATTTGTGATTTCATCTGAAAAAGTTTCTAAGTGTTGATTTTCAAAACATGCAAATATTCCTTAAAATCGCCTGTGTAACAAACACGTTTCTACTCAACTGTTTACAGGAGATGTCCCAGGACTGAATCTAGGATCCAGTCCTGTGTTAAGAAAAGTAACCCCAAATGTAATCAATTGCATTTCCCTAGAAATTCCCATTGAGCTCAATGTTATAATTGTGTTGAAATTGTGTTGCCTATTGCAACAACTGTAACTATTGCATTCAAAAGACTGTTGCCTATTGAAAGTATTTAACTAAAGCATCTCATTCTGAGAAAATATATTTTGATACCTACTTGTGGTTCTAAAGTAAAACAACTATATATTTTTTTATACAAACCATTGGCATATAATTCAGTTCTTGAGTGTGTGAGACCATTTGCTGACTGAGTGTGTACAACAAATGCTTTACACTGTCCTCTGATACTGCCTTACTGCTCGGCCAAGCTACCACTTTAGAGAGTAAGGTTATATCTAACTTTAGCCTCTGCCAAACCTCTGGGGACTGTGGACTCTGTACACCCTGTTCCTATTTGGGGACAGTATATACAGAGCCACTTTCTTACAAACAACATAAACAGCTGGGCTGCATCTTAACTTCTAAAACCTTAGAGGAGAGAGAAGTTCCTGCCTCAGTTCTATAAACTATGTGCAATCCATCAAAAAATGGACTGATAATTTTTCAACCATTACAGTTGGTTAGTTCTCATGCAGGCCTCTCAGGCCCCACTTAGGAGCCTGTTTTACTAGTTGATGGCTTTTAAGCACAATCTACTGATCCAATTCCTACTAATTTGTTCTCAGATCTTATAAAGGCTCATTGACACCAACTACCTTTACTGAGATATAATGTATAAGTCATAAGCGTTCACTTTTGAACAATTCTTCTGCAATACTGTTAGGGCTTGTGGACACATATAGGCCATCGATTGTGGCAGGAGGGGACAACTAGCTCCCCCAGCAATGCCAGCACGAACTTCGGCACAGCGAGTCTGAGGCGCCCTTGAGCACTGACGGGAGGTCTTGCAGTGTAGTGTGGCAGTTCGCAGATGCCCAATGATCAAACTCTCCTGCGAAAGCAACTTAACAATGGTGACTCCTCCACTAAGAGGGAGGAACATCACCCCACTGCTCAAAAGGAAAACTAAAACGATAATAATAATGTATCGTTATTATCATTTTATTTTTCCTATTGCAATCAGTGTCTCGGTTTCATGCGGGCAGGGCTGGCCACAGCAGGGGGGGAGTGGTGGCACTCTCGAAGTGTGCTTGACTGTTTGGCTGGCCGTCTTGGGCCGGCCAAACAGTCATGCGCACTTTGCATGTTCCCCACCAGGCTGTAATGCAGAGCCTGGTGGGGAAAATGCAAAGCCTCCCAGTCCCAGTCTGAGCGCCGAACCACTGCACTCAGATCATCACAACACTGAATTACAGCATTGTGATTGGCTTAGGGAAGCCTGGGAGCCCTGGTGCTTCCTGCTGCTGGGACTGGATACACGAAGAAGGAAGATGAAGAGGACGGAGAAGAAGTGGCGGCTGGCCGTTCCCAAGTAAGTGCTCTTTTTTCATCCCCCCACGCCTCACCACCCGCGTCTGGTAGCAGCTGCTACTGCAACTTGAGCCAGTGGAGGGCAGCTGCTCAAGGTGAGCTGGCCTGGAGGCCCTTGGGAACAGCCATCTATGAGCATTGGAGGTCCCAGCAGTTGGCGGTGCCTGCGGGGTACTGAGTGAGAACTGCTTACCCAGCGCTGCCTCAGCGTGTGAAAGGTCTGCCTCAGTACTACACAGCGTTTTTAGGAATACGTCCCTTGCCCTATCTTGAACACTGCTGACTGCCTCTAGTCTGGAGACTTCCTGTTAGTAGGTACTGGCTGGTGCTGTCGGAGCCCCTTGTGTTACGGGGGGCATTGACTAAACATTGAAATCCTTTGGCCTGGTATGCATTGATCATTTCGGGAAGGGGCGGCCCTCTTGGCCTAGCCTTGAGGCATGGATCTGAGTTGTGTGGCTTCCATCTTGGACTCTGGACTGCCTGTAGCGACCCTGAATGGCCTTTTGACACTGCGGACTGAGGTGCTGGTACTGACCCCCAAATGGACTCTTTGCTAGCCCGACTGTCCCTGATGTGCTGGGGGTGACACCAGAAGTATAGATGATTCAGCCTGGTGAGTCGTGTCTATTGGAGGCCACCGCAGGAGATGGTTGTTGGTGAATGAACCCTCTGAACACCTGGGCATTTGGAGGAAGTAGTAGGCGTGGTAGCACTGTAGAACTTGGTGTGATCGATGGGGTCCCCCACCCTGATGGAGAACCTGTCACAGCTGTGTACTGCTCAGTGTAGAACTGCTCCTAAAAACACAGGTGGGTGCTTTTGCTCCATTGACCCATTATAGGTCTATGGATTGATTGATTCTTTTGGGACTCACTTACCTGGACCTTGGGAGGCTGCCCAACCCCTCTTATCCTGCTATTGCTCCTGGAGTCTATGCTTCTTGGTGGAGCTCCGGGAGTGAAGAGTGTAGAACGGCCACTTCGTGCTGCCTAAGCTTTACTATGGGAAAGGACAGACTTCAAAGACAGGTAGAGGATAAAACCATCATGCAGCAAAACCCCACACAGCAGGTCACCCACAGAATCACCAGACAGGGGCATTGGGGCACAATTGAGTGCTCTCCAGAACATCGGGAGGAACCATTGTGTGCTGCCCTCATAGAGGCAATACAGAGGTCCAGGGTAACACTAGCGGATCAAATTGCATGCGTCTCCATCAAGTTGAATCTTCTCTGTGCAGACTTGCATAAGTTTGCAGATAAAGTAGACACTGAGGAAACTAACATCACTTTCCTCCAGATGGAAGTGCACCAACTCAAACAGCAGGCAGAACAGCAGGCAGCATGACAGAACGCTGTCACTGGCACTCTCGAAGATCATGTGCAGGACGGGGAGGAGAGAATGAGAAAGAACAACACACACCGCCTTGGTTTCCCTGAGTGTGCAGAGGGTCAGTCTGAGAAGTTTTTCCTAGAACAGTGGGTGAAGGCAGAGCTGCGCCCAACGGGACTCTCAGGCACTTTTATCATCAAGCGTGCTCACTGAGCCCCGGCTCCTCCTAAGGGCATGCACGATGGTGCCAATTGCCTGCTTGCTGCTGAACTATCGCATCAGAGGTGTTATCTTGCCAGCAGCTAGGGAGCCACTGACACCACAATTTGAGGGTAGGAACATTGCAATTTATCTTGACTACACCCAGAAAGTGCAGGAGGGCCTTAAAACCTTCCTGGAAGTCAAGAAACGTCTCCACACTATGGTACTGTGGTACATGCTACTTTATCCTGCTAAGTTGTGAGTTACAGAGGCATGAAAGTCACATCTTTTTGAATGCCTGAGGATGTTTTCTCATGATTGGACATGGAGGTAGCAACCCGGGGGCATCCCCTCGGTGAGGTTGAGCCATTCCATGCAGGTGGAAGGAGGCAGGCGACACCAAGGTGGGACTAGTTCGCACTCTTGAGGCTGGTTCAGGCCAAGTCATAACTCCAAAGGATCACACCAAGGACTCGGAGAATCCGGACCGGCTGAGGGAGGTGGAGTAACCTGAAGGTACCCCTTCTAAGAATGATGAGGACTCAGAAACTCCAACAAACACTTGGACATTTTTCCTGATACTGGTAAGTGAGGGAAGGGGCCCTTCTTGTGGGGCTGGCTTCAAGAGTAAACTTCCAATGGAGTGTATCCAGTGATGTTTTGGAGCATGCTGCGTGGTGACTGCAGTGTGGAATGCAAAGTGGATTGCCACTTTGGTGTTACTGATTCAACAGATTGCGGTATGTCTGGGAATGGAGGGCTGACTGTGTACTATTGGGCCTTATACTTCTCTATTATGAGAGTGTAGCCCTAGAGGGGGCCGGGAGTGGAGGATGGTGGGGTTTGATTGCGGGGCCAAGGAATGTTCCTTGCCACATGTGTGCATATGAGAAGAGTCACAACTGAGGGCTCTGAAGGTAAACCCATTCTATCCTCTGATCTGTGCGGGGGGGTCTGTCCTCATTGAGTGTGGGTTGTAGAGTATTGGAGTAGGTGTATGATAGGGGAGTGATGGCACACATACTTCACATCGATTTCTATGGGCATGTACATGGTTCTTGTTTAATGCTACTTGTCAAGGATCGGAGGGTGGGAACTTTTCTGGGTTCTTAGTTGTACAGGTGTTTGGAGTCAGGTGCCATCTTGACATGTGGGTGCATTCTTGGAGCACACCGTGTTTGATGTAGATTACTGCCCCGATCAAGTATGACATTCTTTCTTGGAATGTGCGGGGTCCTGGGTCCTATAAGAAACAATATAGACTGTTGTCCCTCCATAAGTGACATGGTGTTAGCATAGCCTGCGTCCAGGAAACCCACCTCACAGACACTGAGGCTTTGAAAATTGCAAGGAAATGCAGAGGGCAGGTGTATTAATCTAGCTTCTCATCTTTCTCATGGGGTACTGATCTGGATTGATTCTGGGGTACCATTTGTATTGATTTATATGGAGGCGGATATCGAGGGGCGGTACATATTATTGCAGGGCAGGTTGAATGGTGTGGACTGGCCTTTGTTAACACTTACTGCCCCAATGTGGCTGATTCGTCTTCGTACTCCACGTTGAGGGATGTGTTGTCCCTGGCGGTTGTCACAAGATTGACCTGGTAGGTGACTTCAACTGCATTTTAGATGGTGTGCTTGACCATCACCCACCATGGAAAACCACTAAGCCCATGATGGCGTCCAAGCTACAGGTGGTTATGGAAGGGTTGGGACTGTGCGGTGCATTGAGGGAGTCACACCCAACAAAGTGAGAGGATACCTGCTTTTCAACAATGCTTGGTACTTTTAACGGACTTGATCGTGTCTTACTCTTATTGTCTACTCGCCTGGCCCCCAAAGTGCTGGAGGGAACTCACCTGTCCCATTATCTTTCGGATCATGCTCCGGTAACAAGTCTGTTGGAATGGGGTGGTGGCATTAGGTCACCATGCATGTTGAAGTTCCCACCTAAGATATTGCAAGACACTGTGGGCAGAGATACGCTAGGAGGCACCCCAACTGATTTCTTTGAAATTAATTGGGGCCTCCACTCAAAAACGGGCATTGGAATGGAAGGTAATGAAAGCAGTCTTGTGCGGACGATGTGTAGGATTATCCAGCAGGGGGCTCTGGTTTTACAGGAGGAGATTCTCCAGAAAGCATTAGCTGAGCTACAGTGGTCTAGGAGATGAGGTAGAGATTTTGCGTCAGGTTGCCTCAGTGAGAGATCGACTTGAGAGTTATGCTCTGAAATCTTACAGATAGTTGCTATATAAGAAGGGAGACAACGCTGGGCAACTCTCGGCCTGAGTGCTCCGTGGGGAGATGCCACGCGCCCCTATATTGCATCCTAGGACCATAGAGGGGTGGAAAGCATACACACAGGGTGACATTGTGGCGACCTTCAGGGAGCTTTTGGGACCTGCCCAGGTTGATCTGACCCAAGCGCATTACTGAATTTCTGACCAGTTTACTGATTCCGCTGATGGGGAAGGTGGCGGCACAGGAATTAAACACAGAACTCACAGTTGAGGTGATCAGGCGGTTAGACACCGGGTAGAGATGTATTCCCGGCTCAGTTCTAGCATGCCCTGGACTTTAAGCAGAGATTGCTAGAGGTGCATCTTGAGGCTCACAAGCATGGTATCCTGTTTCCAACTATGTGGGAGGGCTGTATATCCATAGTATTGAAGCCCAGGGCACATGCCTCTTATTTGACCGCCTACAGTCTGCTTACAATGGTTGATACAGACATGAAGGTACTGTTTAAGGTAATTGCCGCCCTTAGACTGCGGCTGGTGATCAGGCAACTGATACACAAAGATCAGTGTGGTTTCATCCAGTGCTTAGTACCACAATGAATCTTAGGCGATTAAATCATGTGATGCTTGAGGTGGAGGGAAGGGGAGACCAAGTTACTGCCTTACATATGTCGGCTAGAGGAATATTCCCTAAGAAGGCCATAGTAACCCCTATCTTGCGAGTGGAATGCACTCTAGGGGGTATTATCAAAGTTCTTTTTGCTTTGGCATAAAATGTTCAGATACATTTTACAATCCATCTTGCAATACCTTACTTAGATATGGAATTGCCTTTGTGTGGTGGAGAAAAAGCAACAAGTAGCTGCTTTGTTTTCAAAATTGTTTGGTTCTTTCTATGTAATATAGTATAGCTCTTCTAGCATCAACTGTGTGTAGAGCTCGTTCTGCTACAGAATCAGTTTGAGGAAAGAACACAGGTAACTCAACTGAATGATTGACATGAATGACAGAAACTACTTTAGAGAGAAATTGAGGATTGGTTCGAAGAACCACCCTATCTTTGGGACCCTGAAAGAAAGACTCTTGTATAATTAATGCCTGAAGTTCACCAACTCTCCTTACTGAGGTTATTGCTATGAGGAAAGCAACCTTCCATGAGAGGAATTGTATTTGACATTTATGCATTGGTTCAAAAGGTGGACCCATTAGCCTTGTAAGGACTATATTTAAGTTCCACTCTGGTGCAGGGGGAACTCTTCATGGTATCACCCTTTTTAATCCTTCCAAGAAGTCTTTAATTACTGGTACTCTGGATAGAGAGAAGTGTTGTCTATTTGCAAAGTTTGCAGCTACTGCTGCCAGGTGTAAACAAATGGATATGTTAGCCAAGGTTCGTCTGGTAGGACAGCACAGTACTATATGTTAGCCATGTTTGCCTGCTATCACAAATCTGATGTATTTGCGATGAGCTGGGTGCATTGGAACGTGAAAGTAGGCATCTTTTAGATCTAGAGTAGAAATAAAGTCATCCTGCTGTAAAAGGGGAAGTACTTGTTGAAGAGTCACCATGTGAAAGCTCTGACAGTTTATATTTGTTTAACTCTCTGAGCTCTAGAATAGGTTTTAGCGAGCCGCCCTTTCTGAGAATTAGAAAGTAAGAGGAATAAACCCCTAACCCTTGGTACTGAAATGGGACTGGTTCTATAGCCCCGTTGAGAAATAGAGATTGCACTTCTTGTTGAAGCAAGTGCTGGTGGTCTGGTGTAACAATAAATAAAAATCCTGTATTTGTAAAGCGCACAGGTTCCCGTAGGTTTCCCGGCGCTGGGGGCCGTCGGGAAGATTGAGCAAGCTATTGCCCAGAGTCACATGGTGCTGGGCAGACCCCTGCCGCCGGTACCGGGGATCGAACCGTGATCCCCAGCGTCAGGCGTCCTGGCCGCTGCGCCACACCTCTTCCACGATTTATGATACCAAGGTGGAATGTTTGGAGTTTGGAAGTTTGTTAGTAAGCTCCAGACAATAACCATGTTGGATAATTCCAAGCACCCATTTGTCGGTTGTTATCGATTCCCAATGGGGAGAAAGCCTTTACATCTTCCTCCAACAGGTGTGGAATGCTCAGAGGGAATTGTGGAAAAGTGACTGTTTATTTGGGAAGGGGAATTGCAGGGTGTGGTGTTTTTACCTCTGCCCCTGGGACTATTTCCCCTATAACCACCTCTGAAGAATCCTCATGTAAAAGATGATTGGGAATTTCCCTAGTTAGGAGGAAGAGTTTTGGTCTGTCCCTGTGGACTTGGACCCTCCACTGTAAAAGGAACACCAAAAGGACTCTAGTTCCGTGAGTTTGTGGGTCTGGTTCGGTGGTTCTGAACCCGTTCAATAAAGGTCGTCGGAAATAGGGGATTTTGGTGTCAGCAGACCGCAAATGACGAGTGTAGCGTGTACGAGTGTTTTCTCATGAATCGATCGAGGAAAACACTACGTATTCGAGGATTTCGTTTGAACCTTCGGGTTCCATTTTGTGTGCGGCAGCCATTTTGTGTGGTTGCACTCATATAGGCTGATGACTGCGGCCGAACGAGTCTTTGGGACACATACACCTTAGCTGACTTCTGAATGACCTGGCCGAACTGACTCCTTGCCCGAGACTGACCTCGCTGAGCCAGTTCCTTGTTAAGCAGCTGGTCAGATAAAGATCAAAGAGTAGGACATGCCCGAGTTTATAGTACACTGCACCCACCTTTCTATCTTGCTTCCAATCTGTTTCTGTTCCTTCCTTTACGACATAATCACTGATTTGGGTAGAGGGTTTTATGATGGGTTTGTCCGGCCTGAACGAACAAGAAATTGGAATGTGCTTGGTCATTTCTGGTGGGCTGGACAACGGAAAGTGGGATTGTCGTCATACGCTACTTTTGAAATGTCACACTGTCATTGGTCAGTTTGTATGAACCCAATGTTAATTTGGAATGTTGCCTGAGGCTCGATTTTTGGCATAAAAGACCATGCTCCGCTCATTGAATTTGTGCAGTCTCTAGCGAACCACCCGTGTTGTGCTTCGTAGATCTCTGTTCTTGGTTGCAGCCAATAAACTTTGGTCTTTGACGTCATCAAGAAGTATCCTGTGTCTCTGTTTGCCAAGGCAGGGGAACTCGAAGGCATCGGGCGTTTTTCCTGACGCCGCTGGGTTCTAAAACTCGGTCCTTCAGTTGGCACCCAAAGTGGGGCCACTTCAGCGGTACCGGTCCAAGCCCGAAGATCGTGGAGAGCTTCGTGTGAAAATTCTGGAGGAAGGCCAACCACTTCATCGACCCCTGTATGTCGGCGTGGTCCGAAAGTCTTTGCTGCGAGGTTTCCCGCTTTCCGACGGCTACGAAGGACTGCTGCCCTGACTGTCGCCCTGTCTTGGAGCCTTAGACGTTTGTAGAGTGAGACGATTGACGGGCCTTCTGGTGACGCCATCGACATTTCAGTTAAGTATGAGTGGAGCGTCTCCTAGTCCTTAGTTTGGTTTTGGTATCCCCTTAGTGGATCGCTTTGATTTGGTGCCTGCAGGCCCCAAAGCCAAGGGACTCGTGTATTCGTGAGACTATCGTTTTGAGATTCCCCTTGTAGTTGGAAGCTCGACTAGTGAGCAAGATGCCTGGTCTTAGCAGACTTGGAAGGATATTTGGTTGTGGTTCTTCTAAGGATTCCCGATTAGAGGATTTGTGTCCGGTTCCTCCAATTGGAACTCCTACATATGAATTATACGTAAAGCATGGTGTAGGTCCTATATAATGAGATCTGGGTAAAGTATACGAGAAAAGACGGTGTCCTACAGTGGCCCCGTTACGGTAGTTTTGAAAGTGAGATTTTAGATAATCTCGAAGCGAAGCTGTTCAAGAAGAAAGCCCGGCCGGCAATGTTTGACTCTTTCCGCATATGGCGCAAAGAAGCCAAGCAGAAAGAAATTAAATTAGCGAAGAAGAATAAACGAGAATGAGGTATGTCAATGGTACAAGCTGCTGTTGCGTTTGGGGATAATGAGGAAGAGCAAGAACTGTCCTGTGGAATCTCTTTCCATTGCACCTTGCACATGGTCCGACCACCATCTCCTTTCATTTTCCCTACCCACCCATCCCCCAGCCAAGCCCCCTCGCCCCAAAAACATCTGGGCCCGAGCTTGGGGCCGTGTCAACCCGGAAGACCTTTCCTCCCTTCTCATCACTTCCCTCCCCTCCTTACAGGGCCTTTCTACTCTCTCCCAGGTCGAGGCCATACACCAGTGGCTCTCCGCTGGCAGTGACTCTGTAGCCCCGCTCAAACGCATTACCACCAAGCGTGAGAAGGATGCCAACCGGTGGTTCAACACAGAACTTAAGGCCACAAAACTCACTGTCCGTCGCGCAGAGCGGGCTTGGAGGAGAAGTTATTGCCCCACTCTTAGACTGGAGTATACAAACATCCTCACCCAGTATAAAAAGGACATCTTGGAGGCCAAAACCGCCTACTTCTCCTCCAAAATCCTTGCTGCAGAAAACCAGCCCAAGGAGATTTTTACAATTGTCCACAACCTGGCGTTCTCGGACAGAACAACTCTGAAGCCGGCCCCCTCTGAACAACTCTGCCATTCCCTCAATAACTATTTCATCCAAAAAATGTCCACTATCAAAGCTAACATCCCGCCCCCTTCTGCCTCCTTTGTTGACCCCCAATTTCCCACTCCCAAGGGACAACTCATTGTCCTCCCCCCCATTACTAAGGAAGCCTTGTCTTCCTTAGTTCCTTTGGTCAAATCTGGCTCTCCACTTGATCCTTGTCCCGCTCACATCCTTCGCCATATTTTCATCACCTGCCCGGACCCTCCCCTTCTCCTCCTCAACAGTTCTCTGGCTCAAGGGGTGGTTCCATCCCCCCTGAAGTCCGCAGTTATTGTGCCAATTCTAAAAAAACCAGGGGCAGACCCTTCTGTCCCTGCCAACTTCCGCCCCATTTCCCTATTGCCTTTTCTGGCAAAGGTGCTCGAGCGCCATGTCACCTGCGCTCTGAGCTCCTTTGTTGAGACCCACGGAGCCCTTGCTCCCCGCCAGGCTGGCTTCCGCCCCTCACACTCCACGGAGTCCGTTGTTATCTCGGTCTTGGACAACCTCAGGGAGGGTATGGACACCAACCAACGCCAGGCCCTAGTGCTCCTAGATCTCTCGGCCGCATTTGACACGGTAGATCATACCATCTTGCTTTCCCGTGTCGGGGCGGCCGGGATCGGGGGCTCCGCTTTGGTCTGGCTATCCTCCTTCCTGAGCGACCGCACCCAGGCCGTCCGCCTGGGTCACTTCACAGCGGACTCCCGGAAAGTTCAGTGCGGGGTCCCCCAAGGTTCCTCCCTTTCCCCCCTCTTATTCAACCTCTATGTTGCCCCTCTTATCTTTTCTCTTCAACAAATGGAGGTTGCCGTATTTAATTATGCGGATGACCTCCACCTGGTCTTTAACCTTTCCTCTTCGCCCTCTTCTCTCCTCACTTTTCAATCTGTCATGCTCCACATCCGGGACTGGATGAATCACAATCACCTTAAACTCAACCCCGATAAGACCGAACTGGTGTTGACGGGTGGTTCATCCAGTCCCTGGTCTTCTCTCTTCTGGCCTCCCTCTCTTGGTCCCTCTCCTGAACCCTCTACCTCCGTCAAAACCCTTGGCATAAAACTCAACTCTCAACTCACCCTTCACTCCCAGGTTAGCGCTGTGGTTTCTTCTTCTTTCCTTTCACTACGTACTATACGTAGGGTGTCCCGTTTCTTCACTTTCTCAGCTCTCAAACTTATCACCCTGGCCATGGTGGTGTCCCGCCTGGATTATGGCAATGCCCTGAATGCAGGCATCCCTGCTTACAGCCTACGGCGTTTGCAGCAGATACAAAACCAGGCGGCCCGCCTGGTCTTTAATCTTCCCAAATTCCACCGTTCCTCCCCCCTCCTGAAATCCCTACACTGGCTCCCGGTGCGAGCCCGGATTCAATTCAAGCTCGCATCCATCACCTTTTTGGCCCGCCTGGACCTGGCTCCAGCATTTATCTCTTCAGAGATCATTCCCTACGTACCCACCAGGGAACTCCGCTCGTCCTATCAATCCCTCCTCACCATCCCACGCTACCGGACAAAGAAGTGGGGTGGCTCGAAATTCTCTACCCTCGCCCCGATACTCTGGAACTCTCTTCCTCTGGATTTGCGGACCATCACCCTGTATCCGCAATTTCGGAAACAACTCAAGGCCCATCTGTTCACAAAGTCTTTTAATTAAATCCCCATAGTCTCCCCCGCCTTTTTAGCCCTGGATCTTGTTAGTTGTAGCGCCAAGAAACCGCAGGTGTATGAGCGCTTTACAAGTATTTTAAAACTCAAACTCAAGAGAGCAAACAGATGCTTAGGGTCAGGAAGTTAGCGGTAGATAGATGCTACCCAGTTTTGCCGCCTAAAGAGCAGAAAGACAAGAAAGATCTTGCGAAAGATCCTTTAATGTCACATCTATTGAGTTCGCCACCCCCTTATGCACAGAGTGCTACTGCACCACTGCCACCAGTTGTGGCTGTGCAACATCCAGTTGTTGTGCCACCCGTAATTCCTCTACAGCCAGCTCCTCCTCCGTTGGCTACTGTTCCTTTGGTGCAGCCTCCTCAGGGGCCGCCAACTTTGCCTTCCCCTTTGTCTGCTACTCCTACACCTGTTTATAATACTCTTTCTGCTCTGACTTTGGATTCTTCTACTATTGTTCCGTCTTCCCTTATTCTTCCATCTTCTCCTTCTGCTAGACAGCGAATGACTGCTGCTCTTTCTGGTTTTCTGACTCCTTTGTTGGGACAATTGGGTATGTCTCCAGTACATGAGGATAGACAATCACGTAGTCAATTGCCCGACACAGATGAGCGTGTAGTTTTGGATCACATGGCACGTAGATGGGTTACGTACACTTCCCAGTATGATCTTGAAGGTAATATGGATGTTTTCCGACAATGGAAAGCACCAAAGCAATGATACGTTTTTGAAATGATGTGTGTGTTCCTCCATGAACAATGGGTGGACGAAGTGGTTAAAGCGCCTGCAGAATTGTATCGAGTGCGTTCCGAGTTTGCGAAAGGGACGATTGTGAGTCTTCTCGACATTGAGAGAGCAGTGTTGACAATGTTGTCGTTTCGTAATAATGCTCCTACCGAGCGATTGTTTGAGCCTGATTCGTCAGTTAGGAGAAAAGCGTGTCAATATCCGATGCGTGAGGGTCCTCCAGTTTGGAGACCTGCGGAACTTAATGCTCAGCCACCCACTCTTGCACATTTCCAGGGAGTATGGGTACATGTTCCTTGGAAACGTGCTGAAGTCCTAGCACTTAAGCAGACTTTACCTGATCCGCGCAAAAATCCGGCGGGATATTATAAAGAGCTCACTCAAACTGTGGGTTCGTGCATCATGAATTTAGCAGACATAGACATGTTGTTTGGCAATGTTGTTCCACAGCCTATCTGGAATGTGATTCGACATACGGATCATGATAATGAATTGGGTGATACATGGGTTAACATTGTTGCTGCGAATGATAGACAAGTTGGAGGTGCTAAGCCTGAAGATCTCATTACTGAACTTCCTGGTAGGATAATAAACTATATGAAGACTTTCATATAGTTCCTCAAGGCTCCTCCCTCTCTCCTCTTCTTTTTAATCTCTATATTCGTCCCCTCATTGTTTCTCTTCTTGATCTGGGGGTCTCTGTGTATAATTACGCAGATGACCTCCAGCTCGTTTTCGACCTCTCCTCTTCTCACTCCCTCTCATTTTTTCGTTCCCCTCTGGGTTTTATTTCCAGTTGGATGAGCGCCAATCATCTCAAGCTCAATCCAGACAAGACTGAGCTTGTCTTGACTGGTGGCTCATCCATTCCATGGTCTTCTGCTTTCTGGCCCCCCATCCTTGGTCCCCCTCCTACCCCGGTTTCCTCTGTTAAAACGCTGGGCATCAAGGTCAGCCAGAACCTGTCAATGCATGCACAGGTTAGCTCTGTAGTGTCCTCCTGCTTCCTCTCCCTCCGCTTGATCCGAAAAATCTCCCGCTTTTTTTCCCTGGATTCCCTTAAAATTATCATTTCAGCCCTCATCACCTCCCGCCTTGATTATGGAAATAGCTTGTTCATGGGCATCCTACGAAACTCGCCGTCTTCAAGCAATCCAGAATCAGGCTGGCCGTCTTTTTTTTTCATTTTCCCAAAACTCACCATATCACTCATGTCCTTAAATCTCTTCATTGGTTACCTGTTTTGCAGAGATCCCTATTTAAACTAGGGTGCCTAGTTTTCCGGGCTGTTGATCGCTCTGCTCCGGCGTTCATCAATACCTTGATCTCCACTCATACCCCTGCCCGTACCCTCCGCTCATCTACTTCCGCCCTCCTCACTGTTCCTCGCTTTCGCAAATCCCGCACTGGTGGTACAAGATTTTCTGTGCTGGCCCCCCGGTTCTGGAACTCCCTCTCTCTATCTATGCGCTCAATTCCCATCTTTTCACACTTCCGCAAAGCGCTCAAAACATTCTTGTTCGCCCAGGCCTACACCTGTTAACTTCCTTGGCCCTGTCTGTATCTGTTGTTTAGAGCTCTCAGCGCCAGGAAGCCGCTTGGCCACAGTGCGCTTAACAAATATCTTATTCATTCATTCATTCATTCACTTTGATGCCCGAAGTGCGCGTTAATTGGTACAAGTTGTCTGCATGTAAGCAGAAGAAAGACGAGACTGTGTCTGATTTCTTCACGCAGTTTGAAGAACCTTTTGTGGATCATAGTGGTCAGGATATGGCTACCGAGGGTGGCCAGAGATTGTTTGTAGACAAATTCGTGCATAATTTGCTTCCCAAGTTGTGCACTAAGTTGAAGGATTCCGAGAGTGCTTGGGCTGTTTCCACGTCATCAAAGATTTTAGCTACGGCCCAGTACTATGAAAATCGGCGCAAAGAAGAGTTAGAGAAAGCGGATAAGAAGACTAAGGAATTGAAGACTAAAGTTCTCCTACAACAAGTTTATCCACCCCGTACTAATAATCAGCGCGATTATCAGCAACCTCAGCAATATTCGAGAAACTCGCAAAGGAACGAGTCTTCTCAACAGCGTTTCCCATATGGGCCTACTCAGTGTGCGTATTGCAAAGAAGAGGGCCATTACAAGAATAGTTGTCCGGTTTTGTTACAGCGTACAAATGGTGCTTCTGGTGTACGAGGTCGAGGTGCTCAACAAGTGCCTAGAGGTAGAGGTCGCGGACAGAACGTACGTTCTTTACCTCCACAGAACTCGATGAATAGTTTTGATCAACAGCAAGGTTCGTCTGGTAGGACAGCACAGTACTATATGGATGATTACTATGTTGAAGGTGACGAAGTGAATGGTAATGATTGTTAGGACAGCCATGGACAAAGAGAGAGAGTTGTTTCAGTTCCAGTAGATCAGAATGGACCCTATGTTGAAGTGATTGCATCAGGTGTTTCAGAACCTTTTCTGCTAGATACTGGCGCTACAAAGAGTTCTATTATGCATTCTAAACTCCCTGGCGCACTTTTGTCTGGCTTTGATAATGTTTCTGTAGGTTTCTCTGGCGCCCCCGTTACAATTCCGATTTCTGCTCCATTGTCTCTTTCTGTTGGTCCTTGTAAGTTCGAAGCACCCCTTCTTTTGACTACAGGTTGTAATGAGAATCGGTTGGGATTGGATTTATTGAAGAGATTGTATGCAACACTGTATTGTTCTCCATCAGGAGTACATCTTACTTTGGGTGAGAGAGTGATCTCTCCGATGTATATATCGAAAGATAGTCTTCCATCTGAATTGTCTTCTTTACCAGATTCATTGTGGGCTACTGGTCCGAATGATGTGGGCCTACTGGAAATTCCCCCGTATGTTGTGACACTGAAGGCGAATGCTAAGTTACCGCGCATTCCACAGTATCGTATCTCGAGTGATGGTGAGCGTGCACTTTTAGCGATTATTTATGATCTGATCGACAAGGGTGTCATTGAGAAAACAAGAGGTAATGTGTGCAATAGTCCTGTTTTGCCTGTTCTGAAGAGAACTGATTCTTCACAGCTTCCTGTATATAGGTTTGTCATCGATCTTCGCGAAGTGAACAAGATTGTTCTTCCACAATTTCTTGTTGTGCCTAATTTCACTGCCTCGTTGACTCTGATTCCGGCTACAGCCACATGGTTTTCGGTGATCGACTTGAAGAATGCTTTCTTCAGCATCCCGATTGCCATAGAGAGTAGGGATATCTTTGGATTCTCTTTAGGAGGACGAAGTTTCCGCTTTAAGCGCTCTCCTCAAGGCTATTGCGAGAGTCCATCGATCTATAGTCAAGCTTTGAAAACACAACTTGATCTGTTGGTTTTACCTGCTGGTGCAGCCCTTATTCAATACGTTGATGATTTGCTAGTGGCCGCTGATACTGTGGAGATTTATAGGGAAGCCACTTTGTCATTACTACGCCACTTGTCTGATTTTCATCACAAAGTTTCTCTCTCCAAGTTGCAATATTGTCGACAAGAAGTACCCTACTTAGGTCACCTCTTATCGAAGGAGGGAAGGAAATTGACCCCAGATAGAATTCAAGCTATTGCGAAAATGAGTATGCCTACGACACAGAGAGAAGTACATGCGTTTTTGGGTATTATGTCGTACTGTAGACAGTGGATTCCTAATTTCTCTCTGTTAGCGAAGCCTTTGATAGCTCTTACTGTTAAGGATACTCCAAATCCTATTCCTTAGACTCACGAATGTCAAAAGAGTTTTTCTGAATTACGCAAAGCGTTGTGTTCAGCTCCTGTGTTGGGTACTCCCGACTACAGTAAGGCTTTCACATTGTATTTTCACGAGAGAGAGGGATGTGCATTGTCAGTCTTGACTCAGCAGTTTGGCGATAAGCAACGCCCATGTGCGTATTTTTCGTCGACTTTAGATCCAGTAGATAGAGCGTTGTCGAGTTGCTTGAGAGCCACAGCGGCAGCGGCTGTTTTAATCCGACAGTCTGCTGGTTTAGTTATGGACAACACGTTAGTGGTCATGGTTCCACATGCAGTGGATACCTTGTTGAACCGTACGAAGACACAGCATTTAACTAGTGCTCGGTTGTCGGGTTACGAGTTGACGTTGTTAGCGAGTCATGTGCACATTAAACGATGCAACACGTTGAATCCAGCCACATTGTTGCCAATTGCAGTTGAGACAGATAGTGAAGAACAGCATGACTGTTTTCTGAGAACTGAAGAAGAAACGAAGGGGAGAGTAGACCTTAGGGACACTCCTCTTCCAGAGTGTGATGGTACTTTGTGGGTTGATGGTTCGTATTTTATGTTGTCGAATGGTGATACGACTGCGGCATATGCTGTTACGGCTTTGCATACGATTGTTGAAGCTGCACGTATTCCACATAATTCAGCGCAAGCAGCAGAACTGATTACTTTAACGAGAGCATGTGTGTTGGCGAAAGGAAAACGAGTGAATGTGTATTCTGACAGCCAATATGCCTTTGGCGTGGCTCATAGCTTTGGACGTTTGTGGCGTGAACGTGGGTTCTTGACTTCGCATGGGACGACGATCCAGCATGGACAGTTGGTGAATGAACTTCTTGAATCTCTTACTTTGCCATTGCAAGTAGCGATCGTGAAATGCAGTGCCCATAAGAAAGTCACGGATGATGTTGGTCGCGGAAATGCGTTTGCAGATTAAGTTGCGAAAGAAACTGCGAGAAATGTGATGAGTCAAATGTATGTTGCAGGTCCGGCGAGATGGGTTCCAGAGAAGAGTATGTGTGAAGATACGATTGAGAGTGTGAAATCCATTCAAGCTGAAGCTACAGAGAAAGAGTTCAATGAATGGAGAGAAAGCAAGGGTAGATTGGATTCGGATGGTTGTTGGACTGATTTGTCCGAGCATCAAAGATGGTTGTTGCCTAACAATGGCTCATGGAATGGCACATATCAGCGTGAAAGGGATTTGCAAGTTGTTGGCCTCGGTTTGGCAGAATGCGGGAATTTCAAAATGTGCAGAGAATTTGGTTAAGAACTGTATGGTGTGCTTGATGTATAATCCTGGTAAGGGAACTCCAACACCAGCTGGTCATTTTGCTCCTCCTACGTATCCGTTCGAGGCTTTGCAGCTAGATTTTATCAATATGGAGAGATGCAACAACTTGAAATATGTTTTAGTGGTTGTTTGCTCCTTTTCTAGATGGGTAGAAGCTTATCCCCTTAAGGACAATACTGCCTTGTCCACAGCGAAAGTTCTGATAAAAGAATTTTCCCAAGGTTTGGAATGCCGAGAATTATCTGGAGTGACAATGGGAGTGAATTTGTGGGTCAAGTCATGAAGAGAGTGTGTACGGGACTAGGTATTCGGCAGAAGTTCCACGCTGCAAATCACCCCCAATCAGCTGGTTTAGTCGAGTGCTATAATGGCACCTTAAAGCTCAAATTAGCCAAAATCCAAGCGAGCACTGGTCTACAGTGGCCAGATGCTTTGCCTCTAGAGCTCCTGTCCACAAGAATGACTGTACATTCGCGAATGGGTTTGAGTCCTTACGAAGTTGTCTTTGGTCGCCCAGCTAATATTTGGGGTGTGCCAAGGCCAACTAGATTTAGTGAGATTGAGTACCCTGTGTTGCTTGACTACTTGCGCTAACTGACAACTAAATTGCGTGTATTACACCAACGGGTACATGACAGCCTACCACAAGCTTCAGAAGATCCAGGCCACGCTATTGAACCTGGTTCGTGGGTCTTCATCAAAAATTTCCAGTGGAACAAGAATGATCAGCCCCGTTGGACCGGCCCCTTCCCAGTGCTCCTGTCTACACGTTCTGCAGTTCGAGTACAAGGCAAGAGAAACTGGATCCACGGTGTACACTGTAAGCGAGCACCTTTGCCCTTACCGTATAATAAGTGGGTCCAGGAAGGACTTCCAGACTCTGAAACAGAAACTGTTCAACGATTTTTGCCATTCAGCGATGCTCGTCTGATTGGTACGAAATCTGAGAGACAAAGTGACGATCTTTTACAAGAAGCTGTGCCTCCTTCGAATCGATTGAACACTACTGAGCCTGATTTGTTGTTTAAAGATCAAGAATTGCCTGGAAGAAGCCGCTATAATTTGCGACCGAGAGTCATGGACAAATAAAACACAAATAAAGTTTTTATGATTTTTCTGTTTGCAGGTTAACTCCCCACCGAGGATCTACTTATTTTTGTTTTTTGAACCGCCATCCGGGTTCAGCTGTAGGGTCGCGGTTGCCGAAAGTCTTTGGAGTGCAAGCCTGAGACACTAGGTCGAGGGTTCTGGTTGGCCTAAGGGAGTTGCCCTGGGTTGACAGAGGCATTCCTTAGCATAGAACACCCTACCATCGTGAGCAGCATATTTAGTTTAGGATAGATTTCTTCGAGTTGGAGAGACCTGCACGGACAATGATTTTTAGAAAGAAGATATGTAAATTGATCTCAAAGAAACGTTTTCTAATACCGTGTGTATTTTTGCTATTAAGTTTGATGACATTCATAATCGGTTATGTGACATTCTCTTTTAAAGTAACGTTTGTTCCCACTGTGCAACCTACACCTCCAACTAGTATTTCTTCTCAATCTTTTCACCCTTTGCCTGAACATGAGGTAGTTAGACGATTGGAATTTGCCAATAATTCCTTTATTCAACTTTTGCACCAACACCAGTTAGTGATGAACACGACAAACTGTTGGATCTGTGGTCTAATGCCCCATATGACTGATAAGGGTATTCCGTACTTAGTTTTGCCTTTTAGTTTGAATGGTTCGATTTGGGCTTACAGAACGATGTTTATTTATGCCCATAGTGTTTACCCCCCACGTTCACCGAAGGACAACCGAATGAATAGTGCTCTGGTCAAGGGTATAGTCGACATGATTAGAGGGATTAGTTCGTATGAGACTATTCCGAGAGACGAGACACAAGCATATATTGGCTGGAACGTTACCTGATATGGAGTTAGTCTGAGTGTTAACCAGCGAGCGAAAAGTTCTCCACCGATTTGGATAGTGCCCCATCAGGGTCGCTATTGTTGGCAGGGTAATAGCAAGAATCCGAGAGCTCAGTTAGGGAAGAGCGTTCGTACTGATACCTACGTATTTACGTCTCAATCTTCCCCAGCATTTTTAGCTGCTAAAGGGTACTTACTTTGTTTGCTATGACAAAGCATATACATGGTTGCCCCCTGATTTTTCGGGCACATGTTTTGTTTCTTTCCTGTTGTCTCCCACTTTTACAGCTGCGGCAGATTACCATAAGACGAGAGTTGCTAGAGGTGTCTTTAGCCAAGAAGACACTGCAGGGCAAGAGTTGGGAGATTTCTTTAAGGGTTTCTGCCGTTCTGAGGACCGATGGCTAATAGCAGGAATATTCGCCAATTGACGAGAGTGGTTGAGTCCACCATAGTCAAAACTGCCGGTGCCCTTAGTAACTTGACTGCTGAGCTCCAGTCGGATAGGCTTATGACACTCCAAAATAGAGTTGCCCTTGATGTCATACTAGCAGATCGAGGTGGAGTTTGTAAACTGATTCAATCGAGCTGCTGCGTTTTCATTCCAGACAACGCTCCGTCAGTCTTCCAGGCCATTTCCAAGCTACATAAGATCTCCGATTCTGTCCATTTGGACAAAGGAGATTGGTTGTTGATGGGATGGTTATGGGGATTGATATCCACTTGGGGTTGGAAGATTTTGATGGTCATTGGGATGGTCTTAGCTATCCTTTTCCTGTTCTGTCTCTGTGTACAGTGTGCTCCTGCTATTTGTGGCCTCTGTGCTACTGCAGGTGCAAGGAGACCTGTCCAGAGAGAGGTACTCAGTAATAGGATGATGCTACAGCAACACTTCGATGATCTGATGAATATAGATCCGGATTCAGATTGACATGGGTTTGGGTCTGTTGTCTATGTAAGGGCAAAAGGAGGGTCTGTAGTTCCGTGAGTTTGTGGGTCTGGTTCGGTGGTTCCGAACCCGTTCAATAAAGGTCGTCGGAAATAGACGATTTTGGTGTCCGCAGACCGCAAATGACGAGTGTAGCGTGTACGAGTGTTTTCGCATGAATCGATCAAGGAGAACACTACGTATTCGAGGATTTCGTTTGAACCTTTGGGTTCCATTTTGTGTGCGGCAGCCATTTTGTGTGGTTGCCCTCACATAGGCCGATGACTACGGCCGAACGAGTCTTTGGGACACATACACCTTAGCTGACTTCTGAATGACCTGGCCGAACTGACTCCTTGCCCGAGACTGACCTCGCTGAGCCAGTTCCTTGTTACGCAGATGGTCAGATAAAGATCAAAGAGTAGGACATGCCCGAGTTTATAGTACACTGCACCCACCTTTCTATCTTGCTTCCAATCTGTTTCTGTTCCTTCCTTTATGACATAATCACTGATTTGGGTTGAGGGTTTTATGGTGGGTTTGTCCGGCCTGACCGAACAAGAAATTGGAATGTGCTTGGTCATTTCTGGTGGGCTGAACAACGGAAAGTGGGATTGTCGTCATACGCTACTTTTGAAATGTCACACTGTCATTGGTCAGTTTGTATGAACCCAATGTTAATTTGGAATTTTGACTGAGGCTCGATTTTTGGCATAAAAGACCATGCTCCGCTCATTGAATTTGTGCAGTCTCTAGCAAACTACCCGTGTTGTGCTTCGTAGATCTCTGTTCCTGGTTGCAGCCAATAAACTTTGGTCTTTGACGTCATCGAGAAGTATCCCGTGTCTCTGTTTGCCAAGGCAGGGGAACTCGAAGGCATCGGGCGTTTTCCCTGACGCCGCTGGGTTCTAAAACCCGGTCCTTCAGGACCTATATTTGCAGGAGATTTAAGCACTCCCATCGATTTTGCTACATCAGTGTCTTTTTCATTTTTTCGAGCGCTTGTTCAACTTCAGCGGTAAAAAATGGGGTGGTGATGGACGGAGCATCTGAACCAATCAAAACACTCACACCCAGTCAACAGATCTGGGTATAATCCATCACCATTCTTTAGCCCACTCTGCCAACCCAGTTCAGACATGGCCGCATGCAAATCAGTCTGACCCTGTGCTTCATGTGAACAGTCCAGCCCGAACTGCCAAGCCATGCCTTCCCTGGACTGGATACAAGCTTCCAAGGACCGGTTTTTGGCATTACAGCCGTCTTCAGCCAGGCTTGCTTGAATCCAGTGGCAAAGTGAGCAAGGGACTCACATCTGAGCATACCCTGCCAACTTATGGCAAACAAAGCTGTACAAAAGGGGTTGGTGATGGACGGAGCATCTGAACCAATTAAAACACTCACACCCAGTCAACAGATCTGGGTATAATCCATCACCGTTCTTTAGCCCACTCTGCCACCCCAGTTCAGACATGGCCACATGCAAATCAGTCTGACCCTGTGCCTCATGGGAACAGTCCAGCCCGAACTGCCAAGCCATGCCTTCCCTGGACCGGAAACAAGCTTCCTAGGACCGGTTTCTTGAATTACAGCCGTCTTCTGCTGTACTGTTCCCATGAGGCACAGGGTCAGACTGATTTGCATATCGCCATGTCTGAACTGGGGTGGCAGAGTGGGCTAAAGAATGGTGTTTGATTGGTTCAGATGCTCCGTCCATCACCACCCCCTTTTGTACCGCTTTGTTCGCCATGAGTTGGCAGGGTATGCTCAGACGTGAGTCCTTTGCTCACTTTGCCACTGGATTCAAGCAAGCCTGGCTGAAGACAGCTGTAATGCCAGAAACCGGTTCTAGGAAGCTTGTTTCCGGTCCAGGGAAGGCATGGCTTGGCAGTTCGGGCTGGACTGTTCCCATGAGGCACAGGGTCAGACTGATTTGCATATGGCCATGTCTGAACTGGGGTGGCAGAGTGGGCTAAAGAACAATGATGGATTAAACCCAGATCTGTTGACTGGGTGTGAGTGTTTGATTGGTTCAGATGCTCCGTCCATCACCACCCCCTTTTGTACCGCTTTGTTTGCCATAAGTCGGCAGGGTATGCTCAGACGTGAGTCCCTTGTTCACTTTGCCACTGGATTTAAGCAAGCCTGGCTGAAGACGGCTGTAATGCCAGAAACCTGTCCTAGGAAGCTTGTTTCCGGTCCAGGGAATGCATGGCTTGGCAGTTCGGGCTGGACTGTTCCCATGAGGCACAGGGTCAGACTGATTTGCATATGGCCATGTCTGAAATGGGGTGGCAGTGTGGGCTAAAGAACAGTGATGGATTAAACCCAGATCTGTTGACTGGGTGTGAGTGTTTGATTGGGTCAGATGCTCCGTCCATCACCACCCCCTTTTGTGCCGCTTTGTTCGCCATAATTTGGCAGGGTATGCTCAGACGTGAGTCGCTTGCTCACTTTGCCACTGGATTCAAGCAAGCCTGGCTGTAGACCGCTGTAATGCCAGAAACCGGTCCTAGGAAGCTTGTTTCCGGTCCAGCGAAGGCATGGCTTGGCAGTTCGGGCTGGACTGTTCCCATGAGGCACAGGGTCAGACTGATTTGCATATGGCCATGTCTGAACTGGGGTGGCAGAGTGGGCTAAAGAACGGTGATGGATTAAACTCAGATTTGTTGACAGGGTGTGAGTGTTTGATTGGTTCATATGCTCCGTCCATCACCACCCCCTTTTGTACCGCTTTGTTCGCCATAAGTTGGCACGGTATGATCAGACGTGAGTCCCTTGCTCACTTTGCCACTGGATTCAAGCAAGCCTGGCTGAAGACGGCTGTAATGCCAGAAAACGGTCCTAGGAAGCTTGTTTCCGGTCAGGGAAGGCATGGCTTGGCAGTACGGGCTGGACTGTTCTCATGAGGCACAGGGTCAGACTGATTTGCATATGGCGATGTCTGAACTAGGGTGGCAGAGTGGGCTAAAGAACGATGATGGATTAAACCCAGATCTGTTGACTGGGTATGAGTGTTTGATTGGTTCAGATGCTCCGTCCATCACCACCCCTTTTGTACCGCTTTGTTCGCCATAAGTCGGCAGGGTATGCTCAGACGTGAGTCCCTTGCTCACTTTGCCACTGGATTCAAGCAAGCCTGGCTGACGACGGCTGTAATGCCAGAAACCGGTCCTAGGAAGCTTGTTTCCGGTCCAGGGAAGGCATGGCTTGGCCGTTCGGGCTGGACTGTTCCCATGAGGCACAGGGTCAGACTGATTTGCATATGGCCATGTCTGAAATGGGGTGGCAGTGTGGGCTAAAGAACGGTGATTGATTAAACCCAGATCTGTTGACTGGGTGTGAGTGTTTGATTGGTTCAGATGCTCCATCCATCACCACCCCCTTTTGTGCCGCTTTGTTCGCCATAAGTTGGCAGGGTATGCTCAGACGTGAATCGCTTGCTCACTTTGCCACTGGATTCAAGCAAGCCTGGCTGTAGACGGCTGTAATGCCAGAAACCGGTCCTAGGAAGCTTGTTTCCGGTCCAGGGAAGGCATGGCTTGGCAGTTCAGGCTGGACTGTTCCCATGAGGCACAGGGTCAGACTGATTTGCATATGGCCATGTCTGAACTGGGGTGGCAGAGTGGGCTAAAGAACGGTGATAGATTAAACACAGATTTGTTGACAGGGTGTGAGTGTTTGATTGGTTCAGATGCTCCGTCCATCACCACCCCATTTTGTACCGCTTTTTTCACCATAAGCCGGCAGGGTATGCTCAGACGTGAGTCTCTTGCTCACTTTGCCACTGGATTCAAGCAAGCCTGGCTGAAGACGTCTGTAATGCCAGAAACCGGTCCTAGGAAGCTTGTTTCCGGTCCAGGGAAGGCATGGCTTGGCAGTTCGGGCTGGACTGTTCCCATGAGGCACAGGGTCAGACTGATTTGCATATGGCCATGTCTGAACTGGGATGGCAGAGTGGGCTAAAGAACGGTGATGGATTAAACCCAGATCTATTGACTGGGTTTGAATGTTTGATTGGTTCAGATGCTCCGTCCATCACCACCCCCTTTTGTACCGCTTTCTTCAACTTCAGGGACAATAAGATGTTTCTAGTCAAAATGTATGTTGAGAATGGATTGTTGGACTTCAAGTTTGAACACTGAAATCCGTAACCAGGCATGTCTTCGGAGTAGGATGCTAGTATTCACCTCTATAGCTGCAGTGTCGGCTGTATCTACAGCGCATCTAATAGAAGCGTTGGAAATTAGTTGACTTTCTTGAACTAAATCCTGGGCTTTGGCCTTATGCTCATCTGGGGAACTGTAGTAACTACTCCATTTCATCTCAGTGGGCCCTATCGGATCTTGCTAAGAGGCCTGAGTATTAGCAATACGCAAATGATTAGCTGCTTGCGCAGCTATACATTTGACAGAAGCATCAATAGGCTCTGACTCTTAATCTGCGGGAGGTGCATCCCCAGACGCTTGCAAATTGGCTCGCTTTCGCGCATCAGATACTACTGAAGAGTCAAGTGGTAACTGACCTTTAATGAAAATAGGATTTGTTTGGGAAGGTTTGTATTTGTAACTGTTCTAGGAGTGAGTATTATAGCACATACAGGATCTTTAAAAATGTCGTCTGTGTGCCTCAACATACCCTGGAGCATAGGTAGTGCCTGACTGGATTAATGTGTTCCTAGAATCTGAAAATCCTCCTCTAATGATTCTTTATGGAGCTCCACCCAATGGTATTGTGCTGCTGTAGCAATGAGCTCTTGATATTACCAATTGTCAGCAGGTGGAGATGGCCTAGCAGGGTAAAGATCTGGTTCTGTAGGCTGTGGAGGATAAACTGTATAATCCTTTTAAGGATCTATTGGTAACTGCGTCATCATCATCAGTATCACCTGCATGAAGGTGAGGTAGAGGTGACTGATGAGGTGTGATGTGTAAAGGATCAAGCAGTGGTGGAGAGGTAGGAGGAGGAGATGGTAGTGTATTGGAAGGACCAGCACCCACATTTTTCTTCTTCAATGGAATTTTACAAGGGCTGTCATAGTCAGGAAGCTTATGCTTAGATGGCGGTTTAGCGAGTTTCTTCTGTTTCGGATCTGAATTAGGTGGTACAACATCTATGTCTGGATCCGGCTGCGTTACAGCAGCTTTTAAGTTGTCGGCACCAAACCTTTCAAAGCGGAGCTGAAATGTCCTTTCGGCACTGAAGATATTGGCTCCGAGGAATGTTTCTTCGTTTTCGGTGTCGATGGTTTCGGCTCCGCACCAATTTTGTGCTTAGAGCCCGAAGGTTTTGGCTCGGAAGTGGATTTTGGCCAACTCGGTCCAGAGCCAGAAGGGTTGTCAGAGTGTTTTGTTGCCAAACCAGAAGGTGGAGAAGCAGAAACCTCGTCTCGGTGCCAACCTTGGACTGGAGGCAGAGGTGGTGCCGAAGCCTTAGATTTTTTTAGGGACGTTGGGTGGAGGGGGTCTTTTGTACTCCTGTCCCCGCAGCACATTGTCGTCATCAAGGACGATCTTCAACTCTGATTCGGAGCCAGACACAGTTGAGGCCTGTTCTTCTTCAGCCGCTAATACCACCTCTTGCTTGGAGTCTTGGAGTCTTTGCCAAAGAGATCCGGTGTGTCGTCTAATGGTGCTGCTGCATCTCTCAAAGTCAAGCCCGACGATCACAGAGAGTTTTATTTGATTTGAAGGATTGGCATGCATCGCAGTCCTGTTCTTTGTGCTCTGGAGACAAGCACAAGTTACACACCTGATGCAAGTCCGTACGCGGATTCTTCGCGTGGCACAGGGGGCAGAATTTTAATGGAGTCCGTTCCGTTGACAAGGAGCCGGACCGACGCAGATAGGCCGGAAGGCCACCAGCAAAGCTTCCGATCAAAATAGAGATTTCTAGATGATCGAGTCGAACTGTGGAGAAAAGGAAACGCTTTTGAAAACAATACCGTCGAGGGTAGTGTGTATTGCGCACCGAGGGTAACCCGTGAAACGATTCCGAAGCAGAGCGCAGCAATACACATCCGAACCCAATTGACGGAAAAAAACAATCTAACAATGGAGTTGATTGCCATGCGCACCATCACCGATAGAAGGCGTCACCTTACCTCATGACTGCAGACCTCTTTGAACAAAAACAATTTGCAAACATCCAAATCCAACACTAGATGGCAGGGCTCACTTTGCTGAGGAGTTTCAGTTCTATGACTTTACAGACTTTCACACACTTGCCGACTCAGCTGATGTCACTGCCTGACAGGGGGGTGGATGGAAGACCTTAGGTGACCTGAACCCCATGAAAACTTTATTACCTTTGAAGTAGCTCAGGAGACCTTTGAGATAAGGTGCGGACAATTTTTTGTTTATGACAGTATAGCGGCAATAACTAGTGAAATATGGCCTGCGTTCCCAGCTGCTCAGCTTGTTGTGACGAATGACCACGGCTCTTGGCACTGTAATCAACTTTAGTCCTGTTGTTTGCCTGTTAGGAGATATTAAGGAATGTAAAGACAAAAAAATGGAGTTCAAAATCCTACATTTGTTATTACTCCTAGCGAGAAGGAAAGCCGCCATTGCATGGATGGGGCAAACTGGGCCTGGATGGATGGGTACCAGATGTGTGCGAGTGGGCGACTGCAGAGGAAGTGCGACTCGAGAACTAAAGACATGATGATAAGGTGGAAGAAGATCTGCAATAATGGGATTGACCTTTTGCTAGGTTTCTGTTTTGGAAAGGGGGATCGTAGGAGGTCTCCAAGGAGGATGAGGAAATGGCACATACAGTTGCTGATGATGTTACTCTTACAGTGGAGAGGTGTGGTGCAGCAGCCAGGGCAGCTCAGCTCAGCACCTGGTGACTCTGGGCAATAGCTCACTTATTTTCCACAACGGCCCCCAGTGACTAGGGTGAGTAGTTTGCGCTTTACAAAATACTGATTTACAGTACCATGAGAGGAAAGTTTTGGGATGTAATAATTAAGTTTTCCTTTTCTATTTCTGTGGGTCTTGACACATAAACACTTCACGATACATGTCAAATGTTGGGGGATGGCCGAAGTTATGGGTTATCTTCTTTTGTATTACTGTAACTTGATGGTAAACACTACGAAAATGTCTTTAAAAATACATTGTCAAGAGGAGTCCTTTTCAAAGTTATTCAACCTACCTACTTCCAGACTGGTAAATGGGTCGATGACTCACATTACCATCTGCACTGAACGTCTCGCTCAAAGTATTAATAATATTCAAATCTACCTCTTTGCCATGAAAACTCCTCCAGAGATGCTTGAGAAGGGCAGCCCTAAAGCTATCCTAGGAAAGACCACTATGCTCTGCAGCCTTTCATGACCCCCAGCACGGACATGGGGAATGATTATACATAACGCTAGCATTTCCAACTTTACCACTCCTCAGACCTCAGTGCTCTAAAGTCACTTAATTTGAGAATTTCCATAGAGTTGATCTTAATGTCCTTACTCCTTGTCTTCCTGCTACCTACTTGGCACTGCACTTAGCTTTCTGAAATCTCACAATCGTTCGGTCAGGTTGAGCTTTGTCAAGACAATTTGGTGACCGAGCTGCTCTTCCCTCTAGGTCCTTGGCTGTGAGGTTGAATTGAAGAGCATCTGCACCCAACACTCAGTGCTGGTACACACTCTGGCATACAAGTCTCTGCCCTCACAAACTTGGTCATCAAAGTCAGCTGGGAGTAGAGTAGAGAACAGGGAAGTCAAATATGCTCTCTCCTGAAGTCTCTGGTGATTCAGATGCCTGTAGGTCCAGCATAACTATTCTGTTTTGCCTAATGCACAGTGAAAAGAAACCTAGAGATTTTTAAAGATGAGACTTCCCATAGCCCTTGGTCTCCATTTTATACAAACAGGCTATCTGTGCTCCAGATTGCTTGAAGTGAGTGTTTATAGCCCCTGGATATTGAACATAAAGTGGAGCAATACTTGAATGTGGCCACAAGTTTAGTTTCTGTGCCGGCACTGAGAAATGCATATTCATTTGGTAAGTAGGAAAATTTGTGACCTGATGAAAATAAGAACACAATTTGAATGGATCAGTTGATATTCTTGTTGTTTTTTGGAACATTGCATGTGGGTAATTTTAGATTTAGACACATACCAGGAGACATCTGGTTGGCGTGTAAGCTTGTATTTTTATTAAAGGACACTTTCAATCCAATTAGTGTTAATTAATGTTCAGTCAACAATTGGAGCTTTGCCTATCTTATGATTCTCAGGAGAGGAGGAGAAGGAATGACTCATCTATCATTCCTGTGACACTTCTTTAAAGTTGGAGGAGTTTCTGGTAGAGTTAAAACAACAATCCACAGTGTAGATATAACACAACTATTGATCACCTGAACAAGAAGAGGCACATATGCAGAACTGCCCTCAAAGAAGAAATCCAAAGGGGATCACAAAGAAATTGAAGTTTCTGTGGCATAACAAGAAACCTGGAGGCTCAAGCAAAAAAATCCAGACCTCAAAGTTTGTTGTAAATACAACTAAAGAGAATGCCCTGCGGCAACAAAACACCATGCTATTGTGCACTGATCTCTGCATCCAAGTTGCCCAAAGACGTCTTGTGGTACTATGAGAAGTTCACCCTGCCTATTGAGTTCTCTTGTTTTTTTTTGCTTTTTAGGCCACTATGATTATGATCTATATTGTGGAATCAAGAAATGAGGCAGAGATATGAGCTGCCCTATTTGTTCAATATAGGACACATGGTTGACCCTCAAAAAAGGCAATCCTTTCCATATGTACAAAAATATTGTCAGGTGTAAAAAGGACATAAACCTCCATAAACATGGGTACCGCTAGATCCCTCGAAAGCACTTTGTTTTACATGCAGCCTATATCTGTTTAGCTTTGATAGAGCGCTTAAAGCAGTCTATGTTGTAAGGGTGCACTATACTTGTGGTTTAAACGCACTTGTGAGTATTCCAATTGTTTGAAGTGTTCATGATTATTATGATGTATTTATTTGAATCTTTTGCCACTAATGTAATTATTTCTTTTGAACAATACAAGGGAACCAAGGGCGCAATAAGCTAAGGACCATGGGTAGAAACTTATTTTAAAAAAACAGAGGTCCTTAGTAAAGAAGAGGAAATTCTGACAATAAATATAGACTAAATAGAGCTATATTTTTAAGAATGCCCAGCCGGACACTTTAATTTCTTGATAGCAATAATATAAAACAAAGGGAATAAAACACAAAGTGCGATGGACGTGGGACACCAGCCGATGTCCGACTAACACACTTGGGGAACAAACACAAGGGAAGGAATATTCAGGCAAAATCGGGTTATCTGACAATCAAAATTACAAAATGATAATCCTCAGTATACACATATGCATGTTCAAGTTGTATGTTAACTATGCATTTAGTGCACTTGTTGTCAACAAGTGCACTAAATGCATAGTTAACATACAACTTGAACATGCATATGTGTATACTGAGGATTATCATTTTGTAATTTTGATTGTCAGATAACCCGATTTTGCCTGAATATTCCTTCCCTTGTGTTTGTTCCCCAAGTGTGTTAGTCGGACATCGGCAATAATATAAAACAAAGGGAATAAAACACAAAGTGCGATGGACGTGGGACACCAGCCGATGTCCGACTAACACACTTGGGGAACAAACACAAGGGAAGGAATATTCAGGCAAAATCGGGTTATCTGACAATCAAAATTACAAAATGATAATCCTCAGTATACACATATGCATGTTCAAGTTGTATGTTAACTATGCATTTAGTGCACTTGTTGTCAACAAGTGCACTAAATGCATAGTTAACATACAACTTGAACATGCATATGTGTATACTGAGGATTATCATTTTGTAATTTTGATTGTCAGATAACCCGATTTTGCCTGAATATTCCTTCCCTTGTGTTTGTTCCCCAAGTGTGTTAGTCGGACATCGGCTGATGCATAGTTAACATACAACTTGAACATGCATATGTGTATACTGAGGATTATCATTTTGTAATTTTGATTGTCAGATAACCCGATTTTGCCTGAATATTCCTTCCCTTGTGTTTGTTCCCCAAGTGTGTTAGTCGGACATCGGCTGGTGTCCCACGTCCATCGCACTTTGTGTTTTATTCCCTTTGTTTTATATTATTGCTATCAAGAAATTATGTGTCCGGCTGGGCATTCTTAAAAATATAGCTCTATTTAGTCTATATTTATTGTCAGAATTTCCTCTTCTTTACTAAGGACCTCTGTTTTTTTTAAATAAACTAATGTAATGATTGCATTTAAGTAGGCCCTTGCATGTATTAGACGTCCTGTACATATAAGGTGCAGGACAATAGCATAATCACATGATGTAACTAAATTTAGTTAAAGTTGCCTGAATAGTAGCCCCTTATCTTTGGTTGTTTTACATAACTCTCCTTGGAATCTCGAAAAATAAATAATTAAGTGCTTGTTATTTTCGAAACTAGAATGTTCACATCCTAATGCAGGTGCAGGAAGGCCATCTTGTTATTTCAGATTTAAGGAGATACCCGTAATGTCTTTAAAGATGGTTGGAAGCGAGAAGGGGGTACGTCTACTGTACCTGGCCTAACTGAAGCTCAAGGTCATTGACGACTAGATCAATTTAATTAAAGAAGCTCATGGAAAGTTACCACGTAGATAAGGTGGCCGTGGAAAGTTTTGCTGGTGTAGGGTCAGTCGAAACCCCTCTTTTTGTATAATGTGCAGGGACAGAGACCTGAGACTTCTACTAGCTTTCGGAGAAGGAGGAGCATCTTAGAGTGAGCTCCATAGCTTTAAACTAACCCATTTGACGTGAGTACTTTTGAAGAAGTCAACATGTGCTGACACCTTTGGGACATGATAGGATAGAAAGGAGATCGGAAGGGCCCTCATTTAGAGTAGTGTATATGGAAATATTTTATTTATTTTTGATTCCTCAGCCATTCTTTGCTGTGTTGGGATTTTGAAAGTCATGATTCTGTGCCTTTTGTTCCCCAAGTGTGTTAGTCGGACATCGGCAATAATATAAAACAAAGGGAATAAAACACAAAGTGCGATGGACGTGGGACACCAGCCGATGTCCGACTAACACACTTGGGGAACAAACACAAGGGAAGGAATATTCAGGCAAAATCGGGTTATCTGAGAATCAAAATTACAAAATGATAATCCTCAGTATACACATATGCATGTTCAAGTTGTATGTTAACTATGCATTTAGTGCACTTGTTGACAACAAGTGTACTAAATGCATAGTTAACATACAACTTGAACATGCATATGTGTATACTGAGGATTATCATTTTGTAATTTTGATTGTCAGATAACCCGATTTTGCCTGAATATTCCTTCCCTTGTGTTTGTTCCCCAAGTGTGTTAGTCGGACATCGGCTGGTGTCCCACGTCCATCGCACTTTGTGTTTTATTCCCTTTGTTTTATATTATTGCTATCAAGAAATTATGTGTCCGGCTGGGCATTCTTAAAAATATAGCTCTATTTAGTCTATATTTATTGTCAGAATTTCCTCTTCTTTACTAAGGACCTCTGTTTTTTTTAAATAAACTAATGTAATGATTGCATTTAAGTAGGCCCTTGCATGTATTAGACGTCCTGTACATATAAGGTGCAGGACAATAGCATAATCACATGATGTAACCAAATTTAGTTAAAGTTGCCTGAATAGTAGCCCCTTATCTTTGGTTGTTTTACATAACTCTCCTTGGAATCTCGAAAAATAAATAATTAAGTGCTTGTTATTTTCGAAACTAGAATGTTCACATCCTAATGCAGGTGCAGGAAGGCCATCTTGTTATTTCAGATTTAAGGAGATACCCGTAATGTCTTTAAAGACGGTTGGAAGCGAGAAGGGGGTACGTCTACTGTACCTGGCCTAACTGAAGCTCAAGGTCATTGACGACTAGATCAATTTAATTAAAGAAGCTCATGGAAAGTTACCACGTAGATAAGGTGGCCGTGGAAAGTTTTGCTGATGTAGGGTCAGTCGAAACCCCTCTTTTTGTATAATGTGCAGGGACAGAGACCTGAGACTTCTACTAGCTTTCGGAGAAGGAGGAGCATCTTAGAGTGAGCTCCATAGCTTTAAACTAACCCATTTGACGTGAGTACTTTTGAGGAAGTCAACATGTGCTGACACCTTTGGGACATGATAAGATAGAAAGGAGATCGGAAGGGCCCTCATTTAGAGTAGTGTATATGGAAATATTTTATTTATTTTTGATTCCTCAGCCATTCTTTGCTGTGTTGGGATTTTGAAAGTCATGATTCTGTGCCTTTTGGGCCAAATCACTTATATTCCTAAACTTGGCTCTGTATTGATTTATTTGTAAATATATTCTTTGATCCTACGTTGCCTATATATTCAATTGTTTTTGGCCTTATAATTAATTTACCAACTGAATTTCGGAGTCTGTGGTCTTTTAACGCATGACTACATGGAAGCGTAATCTTGAATTGTTTTGTTCTCCTCAACCACCTGAAGTAGGTAAATAAAAGATAGTCTACGCTATAACCGGTAGGGAAATTGAGGAGTGCATTTTAGCATAATCAAATGGTAGTAGAGGATGGTTTACCTCTATAGGTGAGGGAAAATTAGGTGTAGGCTTGACAGATGAGAGGTTCCTGATGCGGAGCAGGCAACGGCGAGGAGTGGAGGAAACCAGCAGACGTTAATGGTGTGGCGGAAACAGTGGTGGCGTGAGTATGAAAGGTTGTATGTGATGTTTAAATTGGGGTGATGCAGTGAGTGTGTGTTGTCTTGCGGACTTGGGATGAATGTTGAGTGATTGTGGGTTTTTCAGTTCACTGGTCCTGACTCGTGCAGATCTGGAAATTTGGTGAGCACACCCAAGAGAAGTCCAAGATCCCAGGATAATTTTGTATTGTAATTGTCTGATGGTAACCGTGGGTGTCGTGAAGCGCTATCAACGACTCTCTTGCGATAGGGAACTTTGTGTGAATGTAGGAGTACATCGTGGTAAAAAACCTCAGATACCGGTATCGGACTATGGCTATTGAGTGACCAACGCAGATCGGGGTTCACTGCGAACAAATGTTCTTGTAAGTGGGTTCGATCGATCTTTAGTGACAGGCAATTATTTGTTTATGTAACTAAGTTATTGTGACTGTGTAGGAGCAGTTACTTGGTTTGATAACTTTTGGATATACAGTTACTTGTAGTACAAATGTGTGCAAGCGTGTTAGTGGTAAAATTGTAATGGCGGGTGAGCCGCTACAAGGAGTGAGTTGTTACGTCAGTGTGTGCAGCTCTTGGATAGGTCGGTTGGTGTAACCCCGCACTGGGATTGGTGGAAGTTCGTTTGCAGTAGAACATTGACCTGTGGGCTTGCAGACAATCGATCTTCACAATGAGATGCTTTAGGGTGTTACGAGATCTGTGTAGAGGGTTATACAGGGGTAGTGACTCCGGTAGGAGTAGAAGCTCAGCCAGAGGACACAATGGCATCTTATGGCAACAAACGTAGGGATCCACACCATAGTGTGGCTTCAGAATTGGCATACAATTACATTGAAAGAGGGCGAATTAGCGTTTCCTCGCTATGGGTCATCCATATGGAGGTGTTGTACCAGCTGAGGGGGGTGATGGCTCTTTGAAGCCCCAACCGAGACCCACTCAATTTGAGGCATTAGATGCATAAATGAGAGCAGCTCTAGTGAAGAGAAGTGAGGCTTCACAGGGAAGAATGAAGAAAGCAATGAAAGCATATCAGGCTACTAGTTGGGATGCACAGCTGAAAAGATGGAGAGTAGATACCATAGAAGGAGAACAATTGTACCCCTTTCGGTTGCTAGCAGGGGGTGGGGGGGTCAGAAGGGAAAAGTAAGACAGAGGAGGGCAGTGATACAGATTATAGTTTTCTTGATAGATTGTTAGCAAAACATTCTCCACCTTGTGACTCTAGATCAGAGACAGAGAGGTCGATTCCATCAGAGGAGGCTTCCGGAGTGGGACAAATGGGTTGTGAGGAACCAGCATCCAGATGAAGAGGAAAGATCTCAATGGTCAGACTCCCGGAAAGGTCGGGAGGAAAGAGGTACTCCAATCCTGATCCAGTACAACCTGCAGGAAACATGCAGTTACCAGACGCTCTGTCAGTACAAGTTATTTTGGGACAGTGGTCCCGATATATATCCCTAGAGAGAGAACAATTGACAGTCAACAGCAAATAGGTGAAGAGACAATATCTGGAGGGAGTCTGGCCGCGAGTGGGACAGGTTTCATACAGGTGTCAGTAGAAGCTAGTACCCCACTGCCAGCTACAGCTGATCCATCAAGAAAGGACAGTGGGTCAGAACGAAGACAGACAGGAGCATTAGAGAATTCGAGGTCAGATCTCCGGATGTGGGTTCAACCGGTGAGGGAGTCAATGCTGCCAAGAGAGGAGTTACACTTGAGACAAGAACCATCTAACCCCAGGGTATTGTTTGGGCCACAGGTTGTGTGTGCAGGCAACCATTAGAGAATTCAGAGCTGGGATAGAGAATGTTGCCAAATTAGATGTGGTAAGATTAAAGATGGAACTAGATGAGGTGATTGAAGGCAAACTTCCATTGGATAGAATTGAAACCTATGACCCGAGTGAGCTGCTCTTTGTAGCTAAGGGCATCACAAGGGAGTCAAAACGTTCCTATGATGCATTGTTAAGTTTGGCGAGGAGGTATGAGGTTGACCTGTCAAGGACCAAGATGATACAGGGAGCGTGCAGACTAAATTATACATATAAAGTTTTAGAAGAAGAACGAACAAGTGAACTAAAGGCGCAAATCAGGGAATTGGTGATAGGGATACGAGCATGAAAGGAACTAGACAAATGGGAGAAAATATGGGCGAAAAAGAAAAGTGCCAGGAACGGGACAGGAAATACTCCGCCTCCGAGTGGAGGGAAGGGAGCTGCAGGGAATTTCCCCTTGAGAGAAGTACAAAATGGAGGGTATGTACATGTGCCATGGAGTAGGGTGGATTTAGCAGTATTCACAAATGATTTTCCTCGGCTGAGGGAGAAACCCGCTGAGTGGTATAATCAAATAGACCAGTTTGTTAAGATTTTGAAAGTGTTGTGGATTGATTTGGAACACCTTGTTTGACATAGTGGTTCCGGCAGATTTGTGGGCAGTGTGCAAAATTGCTATTGAGTGGCCGGCTGCAGAGCCACCTAAAGATCCTGTGACCCATGGTCCTTTACCTGATGTGATGAGGAAATATGAGCAAGCGAATACTTGCTTACAGTCCAAGGTGGCTCCTCAAATTGTTGATTGTCTTAAGATTATTTGAATTACCCAGGAGCCTAAGGAAACGGTACATGATTACTATGAAAGATTGTTATTGGCTTCTAAACCGCATAGTGAATTAGACACTATTGAACAGAAAGACATGGAACAATTTGTCTCGAAGTTTGTGTTGGGATTGAAATCGGAGATTAGTTTGATGATTCAGCATCATTTGATATGTTGGCAGAACAAGTCGGTGGACGAAATTCTGCGTTATGCAAAATACTGTAGTGATCAGGTGGAATCAGCGCAAAAGAAACTGAAAGACAAGTTGATGTTGGTGCAGTTGAGGAACGCTGATCTAATGCAAGGTGGCAGAGATGCAATGGGTCGAGGTAGAGGAGGAGGCCGAGGGATGGGTCAGCATGTGGTGACCCAACCTGGTCAGGGTAGAGGAAGAGGAAGAGGAATGGATGCAGGCACAAATGAGTGGGTAGCACAGCAAAAGAAGGTCATCGCTTGCCATTATTGCCACAAAATCAGGCACTGGAAGCGCAAGTGTCGTTTGAATCCAGTAAATCAAATACAGAATGAGGGAGAAGGACAGATGTCCAAGGTGTTGAATACTGTGACTAGACGTAGGTCCATGTGTGGAGGAGGATACGAGCCACAAATGGAAGCTCAGTCTCCCAGGACATCTATGCATAGCCCATTGTACCATCAGATGCCTTAATTCAAAATACCGGACAGATTTGACAAAACATAAGAGTCTGAAGGGTGTCAGAGGGGGGGGGGGTGCAAGACTGCACCTTGGGCACAGCCCTAGATGTCGATGAGGGTGTGCCGTTTGTAGATGCTGACGTGAATGGATATCCTGTTACCTTCATATTAGAAACCGGAGCTGCGCGCTCCACAGTGAGAGCTGAAGTTGTCCCCAATTTAACTCTTTCTGGGCAGTCGATCCAAGTGGTCGGAGTTAGCAATCAGAAAATGACCAACCCATTGACAAATGAGTTACCTGCCAGAATCGGACCATCCCTAGATAGACATCAATTTGTAGGGTGTAATTTGAGCCTAGTCTGTCTCTTGGGACGAGACCTTTTGTGCACGTTAAACTGTACTATATCCTGCACTCCGAGAGGTGTGGAGTTACAGACCTCTGTTGATGATGCTGATTTCAAAATGGCTAACATGAGCTTGTGTGCAGAGATGTTAGTGGTTCTCACAGTAAAAGAATGACCTCATGGCCTGAAAGACTCAGTAGATCTGAAGGTGTGGGAATTCACAGGAGAAGATATAGGTCTGATTCAAGGGGTTGAACCTGTTAAGATACAGGTCAGACCAAATGCGGAATTCCCACAAATGCCACTGTATAAACTGGCTCCAGAAACTGTGGCCGGGATAAGACCCGTCATAAAGTCCATGATCGCACAAGCATTCTGAAGGAGATAGGGGAAGTCCCTGTAACTCACCTATCATGGGACTGCAAAAGCCTAGCTGCAAGTATACAATAGTGCAAGATCTGCGTTGGGTCAAAGAAATTGTGATTCCTTGTTGTCCTGTGGTACCAAATCCAGCTGTTATATTATTCCAGATACCCTACGAAGCGAAGTGGTTTGCAGTGAAAGATCTATGTCCGGCATTTTTCTCAATACCATTGCATGAAGAAAGCCAGTTTTTATTCACTTTTAAGCTAGACAGCCGTGTGTTAACATGGTGTAGAATCCCTCAAGGGTATACAGAGAGTCCCTCCATCTTTAGTCAGAGTCTGAAATAGAATCTTGAAGGACTGACGATGCCCCAGAACTCAATCCTAGTACAGTACATAGACGACTTACTGGTCGCTTCTGAGACTGAGGATGCTTGCAGGATTGACACTGTGACTTTGCTGAATCACTTGGCAGAGAATGGACACAAGGTGTCGTCCAACAAACTGCAGTACTGTTTGCCTGAAGTTCAGTACCTAGGTCAACGAATTGAGAAAGGAAAACAAAAGGGTGTCACCAGATTGCATAGAGACAATTTTGCAAATCGGAACTCTTAACAACGCAGTAAGAAGTCCGCATGTTATTGGAAATAGTCGGCTACTGTCGATAATGGATCCCAAACTTTTCCTTGCAAGCAAAGCCTCTGTAACCATTGACTCGAAAGGACATTAGTGATCCGGTACCATTGGACGATGAATGTTTAAAATCTTCCGCGAGCTGACAGAAAGCATATGTTTTGCACCAGCTCTCGGAATGCCAGATTATAACAGGGCGTTTTTGCTCTTTTGCTGTGAAAAGGAGGGATGCGCATTAGCGGTCCTTGTACAGACACATGGGGGTGCCCGTAGACCAGTGGCTTACTTTTCAGCTACATTAGATCCATTAGCTTTTGCATTGCCTGGATGTCTGAAATCCATTGTTGCAACTGGTGTCAGCATTGAGAGATGGGTCATCTGCTTATTGTTTATGTGACACATTCCGTAGAACTGTTGATGACAAGAACAAAGACACAATATCTCACGAACAATAGACTTAATAACTATGAGTAGGTGATATTGGCTGCTGAAAATGTTACCTTAAGACGTTGTACCACCCTAAACCCTGCTACATTGTTAGCTATTCCACAAGAGGAAGGAGATGAGGATTGTGAAGAACATGACTGCCTTGATGTTACTGAGCTATCTACCAAACTGAGACCTGACATTGTTGATGAACCTCTGCCTTATTATGATATGATCCTGTTTGTTGATGGTTCATGTTTAAGGGACAACAAAGGGTATTTAAGGGCAGCGTTTGCTGTATGCACCATCATGGGAGTGGTGGAAGCTGCCTGTTTGAGTATACTCTGCTCAGGTAGCTGAAATTACTGCTCTAATCCGTGCCTTTACCATCTTGAATGGAGTCCGAGTGACTATTTATACAGACAGTCAATATGGATTTGGCGTAGTTCATGACTTTGGGCAGTTATGGTCACAAAGGGGATTGCTAACGTCCTCTGGGTCTCCCATAAGAAATGGGGACTATGTCCGTCAACTGTTAGAAGCGCTTCAGAAGCCTAAAGAGATTGCAGTTGTTAAATGCACTGCTCACGGGAGAGGAGAGGATTTCGTCACAAAAGGCAATAACTATGCAGACGAAGTAGCTTGTTTTTGTGCTATACATGCCTGTGTTTTTAATGAAGAATATATAGGAGAGAGTGCAGAAGAGACCAAGTTCAGCATGATGTTAGCTGTAGCCGATATTTGGGATGAAGTGAAGAGGCTGCAAGATGAGGTTTCAGAAGATGAAGCTGCTCATGGGTCAGAGCAGGCTGCGAAAAGAGAGAAAATGGCATTTGGGTATCAACAGATGAGAGAACACCATTACCCAATTGTCTATTGAGCCCGATGGCTAGGCAGATTCACGGAGCAGTTCATCTAGGGAGAGATGCAATGGCGCGAGTGTTCAAGCAAACGTGAATTAATCTGCGATTTTGTGTGTGGGCTGAAGCAGTGTGTCACAAGTGTGTTAAAAGTCAACAAATGAATGTTGGAAAGAGAACTGTGGTTGCGATGAGTCATCTGGAGGTCCTTTCAATAGGATACAATTGGACTTCATTGAAATGTCAAGATGCAATAGGCTCAGATATGTTTTGGTGGTGGTATGTATCTTTGCGCGTTCGTTTGAGGCATATCCGACTAGACGATGTGACAGTCTCACAGTGGCAAAGCTGCTGTTAAGGGAACTGATACCGAGGTATGGAATTCCAACCTCTGAGGAAACAGACCGAGGGACACACTTCCATAATGAAATCATGAAATTGTTGTGTTCCGCTTTAAACATTGATCAGAGATTGCATTGTAGCTACAGGCCCTAGGCTTCTGGTCTCGTGGAGCAGGTGAATGGCACCATCAAGCCAAGGGTGTCAAAAGTTTGTTCATCGACTTCGTTGAAGTGGCCTGATGCTTTGCCTCTAGTGCTTATGAGTCTGCGTAGAATTCCTAGTAGGAGAACAGGGCTCTCCCCCCATAAAATATTGATAGGAAGAGCCATGAGCTTGCTTATGGTGCCAGCTACAGCAGTGATAAACATCACAGATGATTTGGTGTTGTCGCGTTCTAATCTAGGACCCTGATCGATACTGTGACCTTATGCCCCTATATGGCTATAAATCCATTCATTCCCTATATTGGCATAACCGATCAAATGCAATATTCAGAAACTTGTCTCTGGCCTCACACGAACAGAGCCACATTTCAGAATCGCTTCCTCTGCAACTTCCTTTGCAGCTTATTAGTGCAAATGACACAGCAGAAGCCACTCTCTAAGATTCCTAGATTAACACTCCGAGTTCTTCAACAAGATAAAAACTCAGCAACCTGGGAAAGCCCCACTTGCTATGTTTTGATTAGTAATAGAACTCTAATGAGCACTGAGAGACGATCACTTCCTAGTGACATCTTTATTGACGTCTTATGTCCAAAAACTTACGTCAAACAAGGCACCTTTCAGGTATAAATATTACCAACGTTGCCTTAAGCAAACGCTGATGCTGATGCTGGCTAGCTGCCTCATAGACATCGCTGCTGTTATCGCTGCTGATGCTATCGCTGCGAACGAGCGAACGATGGTGTGGTGAACACAGGAGCTGAACAGCTGTCCCCCTGCAAGAGCCCAGCAGATGCAAGCTGCCCGCGGACGCTGCCCCTCCTCCTCTTCATCGACGCGCTGAGAGAGACGCTGTCTTTTCTCATGCCGAGAAATCCAGCTCCAGCGTTTCCAGCCTACTCTTGCGAGTGACTGGAATATCGAGTCCCTGGAAGGAGATACCAGACCTCCAACATTCTATTTCAGAGGTATGGTGTTGACTAAACCCTTAGAGAGAATTCTTGATGCAAACCTTGGCAAAACCAACTTAACTTAAAGCTACTTACTTACTCCCCTCCCAAGTATTAGGCTTAGGTCAGGTACACTGGGGTAGGCGTAGTTAGAAGCACCAGTTGAGTACGTTAGTCAAATGTATATATGAATGTATATATGTTTTATTTATTTTAAACCATTGTATGGCTAAGAAACCATATCAATGCTTTTACAGTATTATTTCGCAATCCTCATTTTACTGTATGCACTTTTTATAATAACAAGTCTTGCAATTGTGGCAATTCATTTCTCTTGTATGAGAAGAAAGACTGTTCAATAAATAATACCTTTTATTGAAAACGCCTGTCTCTCTATTCTCTACATATTGTGAAAGTAATCTGCACAACAACTGACTGAGTAAAATAACTGTCTATTGTTTCACACGACTCTAGAGATTGACTCTTATCTGAGGAGCAAAGTTGTCATGTTGCACGGTTGTTGGAAAACTGAATCCCTTCTTGGCTGTGCCAGGGAAGCTGATCACTTCCTATTCAGTCAAGAAAGTTTCCAGTGACCCCTGAGCTAGTTGGTAACAAACCCAATTAAGTTTAGCATAGTCAGTAGAGGCCTGGAAGATCCGCACTTCTACGTCGATACTACTGTTTATGTTATTCCAATGCGCAGGGCCTATTGGGAAAATAGGAACTACACTACATGGCGCCCAAACGTTTGGTAAGGCGATAAACTAACGCAAGACGTTAGAGTAACTCAGTCGTGCATTTTTCACACAGACCCCTTTCTCCCGTAAATACTCCAATAGAGGTCTGGAGTAGGTGAAAGGTTCTAATCCGCCCGACCTTAGTAGGAAGAGATTCCTATGTAAAGCTCTGGTTTATTCAACGTTGAAGGATACAGTGTTCCAAAATATTGTGCACCTAATCTTTGTCTCCTTGGAGACCTGCTCTGCAAAACCTGCATTTATAAAATGTCAGTAGAAAACAACGGAACTGATGCCGCAGTAGATGCGACTCAGCAGGGTCCCGACGGGACTACTGAACCGGGTGCAATAATCATCCCGGCACATTTAAGAAAATCTATAACGTCAAAACTTATAGAAAATGGACTGACCACACAAGGTGGCACAGTCGTCTTCGTGATAGAGGCACACGAATATCGGCAGACAGAGGTATTCTATTCTTGGATAAAGTTTCCAGCGGCAGACGCAGCAACACACGAGTTCCACTATTACAAAATAGGGGATCCACCGGAAGAGTACGCTCCTTTCGAGGAGATTGAAATCCCATTAAAATTCCAAGAGCACCTGCTCTGGTTTAAAGGCGCCCTAAAACACAATGATCATACAACCAGGCTCGGTCCACTAGGTAGACCAGAAGCAACGTGGCCGGTTCTAGCCAGCTACACACTACATCCGGACATTGATAAAATGTCTAGAGAAGAACTTTTAGCACAGCTAAAAACATTAATTAAAATACATAGGCAATTAGTCCAATATGTAATGCGGACTGCTACAGTCCAACCAGCTGTTAATGTTCCACAGCTGACCCCTCATCAGGGGAACACAAATAAAATTACACCACAGAACATACAATCATGTCTTGGTAAAACACCCGTAAAACGGGAACAAATTACTTTCTGGTTAGCGCAGAAAATTACTCAAATAGAGGCAGTATTTCCGAATGCTACCCCTACTGAGAAACACAGGATTCTGACCATCTGCCTTCCAATGGGGGTCGCACCACAAATGGAGGACTGTGACACTTGGGGTACAGTCTTTGCTTCAATTTACACAAAAACACATGGTGTTCCGTCTATGGCGGTAATACCAGAAGTGCTAAAACAGATTCAAAATGAATACGGTCCAGAACCTACTTTAACTCTTGGTATGAAATTACTGAAAGATTTCAAGCAGGTCTCGGCTATATTACTAGCCAACATTAAAGGAGAAGCAGCATCTGAGGCGATCCGCCAGAAATTGAAGGAAACAGATATAACAGATCAACCAATTGAGCTTGCCAGAATGATAGAAAAATGTTATGAAGAACTAGGTAGAGACAGCTTGGGTGGAAAACCAGTAAAGCCCCAACTGCTCGAAAATCCTGAAAAATTATTTATTAAAAATAATTCAAACACTCCTAAAAAGAGCTGGGATGGAAATAAATAATCCACTCCCAAGGAAAAAGTTTTCCAGTCCAGAGGAAGGTCTCCTCGACGGAGGGAAAGAACTCCCACTCGAGAACACCAGTCTCCCCAGAGGGAGCCCTCTGAAAAAAGATCTAACCTTAGAAATAGGGATAATTTGAAGAAGCCTGATAGATATCAAAGTATTGATACACGTCCCTCTTGATCTTTTTCGCAGAAATCGGAAAGAAGAGGACGGTCAGACCCAGGAGAGCACACCAAGTCCAAAGACAAGGAACCTGCTCAAAGTAAAAAGTTACAATTTCCAAAAAAGAAGGTAGCCAGTATTAGAGTAATCGAACATGCCGAGAATACTGAGGACACAGTTGAAAAACGGGGAGTGGGCACAGACAATGTTAGACAGTGCAGCAGAAATCAGTATAGCTCGCAAGATCCTGATGAGTCATCTGGAGACAGTGGACACGAATGAATACATTCAGGTTGAAACTGCCGACACCAGACTTAGCGAGCCCCATAAGATATACGAAATAACATTGCGTATAGAGGGTAATAAGGGGTCTATTTTGGGATAAACTCTCAAAAGGCTATGACATTCTGTTAGCTGAAAAAGATTGGCCCCCAGAGTTTGTCAGGGAGTGCCCTCGTGGCGAAGAAATGATTATGCCTGCCTTCTCGAATCACATTCCGATTCACAAAAAATATACTTATGCGAGGAAATGGGCAGTAGCCCAGGCGCCGGCATTATATAAAAATCATGTAGGATGGGATGAGGACTCTCCTCCTCACAAAATCCAATTAAAAAGTGAACCAACTGCACAAAGGCAGTATCCCATTAAGCAAGAAGCTAAAAAACAAGTCAGGGAGATTTTAGATCAACTTGAATACCAGGGGGTGATTGAAACATGCACCTCTCAAATGAACAATCCTTTGTTTCCTGTCTCCAAGCCAGACAATTCATATCGTCTAGTTTTGGACTACAGACACCTTAATGCATGTTGCAAAACATTTGCAGTACAAAATTCGCATAGTGCTGCACTAATGAATAACATAGTTAGGAAAAAATATAAAACAACATAAGACATATCTAATGGTTTCTTTTGTCAAAACATTGCACCAGAAAGCAGATACTTGACCGCTTTCTCAGTAATGGGGTCTCAGAAAAATTTCTGTAGGCTCCCACAGGGGTTCAAGAACAGCCCAGGACTATTCTCAGCTAGAGTAACAGAGTTACTACAATTATATGATGATGAGGCATTATCTTACGTAGATGATATCTATCTCACAGACGACGACTTGGATACTCACTTGAAAAGAGTGAACACCATAATACTTGGGTTCGCTGCAGAAGGTTACAAATTCAACTTTAAAAAGTCTCGAATTGCCCATCTGACAGTATTATTTTTAGGATACGAATTATCAAGTGAAGGGAAAAGCCTAGCGGACAACTTCTTAGAGAAGTGCGCTGTACTCCAAGCACCAAAAACGCTGAAGAATTTACAATCGATTCTAGGCTTCCTGAATTTTGGTAGAACTTACATTCTAAATTACGCAGAGAGGGTTTAACCTCTCTACGAACTAATTAAACCTGATTTTAAACAAATCAATTGGACTCAAAAACACACAGAAATTTTGAGATCACTGCAAACAGACATGTTAGCAAAAACAAAATTAGATACACGTGACAACACACGCAATCTTGTAATCTGAGTCATCCCAGGAAGATGCGGATTCACGTACCTGACCTCTAATGAGGGAGAAAAGGTACCAATTTCAATTAAATCTCACTTGTACACACAAGCGGAAAAAACATTCAGTCACACAGAAAATACTGTGAAAGCAGTGCAAACTGCATTAGTGAATGAGCGAGAACTAGCACACGGCAAAAGGATTAATATCCTCACAGCGGAATCCGCCTTCGAGGCGCTATTCAGCCCAGTAAACCTGCCTACAGTGTCACTGGATCCGAAATGGATACAGTGTATAGATTCTCTTGGAGCGGAAAATGTAAAATACTATTTCGCCCCGCAATTCGAAAAACTGAATGATTTGACATATGAAGAAGAATATCCTCTGCCAATCGAACTTCTGCCTCTCCCACAGTACGTCTGTATAATCTATACAGATAGATTTGTACAGCATTTCAACGTAGAGAGCAAATCCTACGATGCAGCCTACGCGATTGTTAAAGGTCGTTGGCTGAGCGGCAAATTCAGACCGAAAATAACAAAAACTGAATCAGTGAAGTGCTGTTCGGCTCAGAGAGCTGAAATCAGATGTTTAAAGATGGCGCTTGAAAATGCAGAACGTGAATTCCCGACACTAATCGTGTGCGATTCTCATTTTTGCGGCAACTCTTACAATAATAAACTGCAGAGCTGGATTGAAAATGATTACAAAGATGACACAGGTGCCACAATAAAGCATACATTGCTCTGGAAACAGGTAGCTCTTTTACAGAAAGAACTACAAAAGACTCACGTGATACACACTCAGAGTCATCAACGTGATGGCGTTCACGTTGCAGGGAATTCATTGCCTAATACAGCCATAGCGGAAGCAACTAAACCGGCTTCCGTAGCCACAAAAAAGCATTCAGAAAAATACATAGACGGGGAAACCATGCTGGCAGTCAAAACGTCCGTAAAAGGCGACTGTGCAGCAATACCCGTGAACTATCCACTCAATTATGCATACGTAATCGATGCAAACTCCGTTCCTTTTGCTCGAATCCCTGGAGTGGGGGATAGGGTAATTCCAAACATGAACCGGAGAAAGTTATTATTAGCAGACGCACACATGGGTGAAGGTCCTATGCACATACAGATGAGGGAATCTCTGAAAGAATTACAATCAGTGTACTGGTGGCCAGGAATGAGCCTACACCACTACATATATGTAAAGAACTGCCCGGACTGCGACAGAGATCGCAGCAATGAGTCAAGCGCATTAATGCCATGGTAGGCATAATGTTGTCTACCTGCCATCCAGCGTCCTATTAATCATTAAGGCTAAATCCACTTAAAAAATGTGGCCCCAGCGCTCGGCTGACGCCAGAACGGTTATAAAAGATCTGCGAGTCTTTATCAGCACATACGCAATTGTCATGTTCCATTCTGACCAGGGTCCTGCTTTCAGCTCTCGAGCTTATAAGGAGGCCATGGCCAGCATGGGAGTTGGGTTGCGGTATTCTTGTCCATCACACCCCAAAGGGAACAGTGTGGTAGAAAGAAAAAAACGGGACATAAAGCAATATATAACAGCGAAGGTATTAGGTTCGGGTGCTGGGTGGGTCAAACATTTAATAAGTGTCCAATTAAGCCTAAATAACTTGCCAAGAAATTCTCTAAAAGGTTTCAGCCCATACGAACTATTGTTCGGAACTAGAATGCGAATTCCGGACTTAGATAGTCTGATATCAGTGGTAAAAGATAAGAAAACAGACTTTGACATCAAAGATCATTTGGCTGTTTTACAGGACTTGAATGAAACAAGAAAATCCTTAAGCAACATAAAGTTAAAGCAACAGCCAGCTACCACTGACGAGGCACCACCAGCAACAGCCCCAGCAAGGCCTGTCTGGATTCCAAAGATTGAGGATCTAGTCAGAGAAAAAATAGCGGTGAAGAAGGAATTTGGGCCTTCTTACAGAAAAGCAGTACCTGTCTTAGCAATCAATGGAACAAGATCAGTAGTACTACCGCCCCTTGCTGGTAAAAAGGAGAACAGAGTTGTATCAATCAACCTGGTAAAAGTAAAACCACAAGCATGTGGCAATAATCAATAGTAGGCCCAGTGGACTCCCGAGAAACAACAGAATACCCAAACTTGCAACAATCCAAGAGGTTCAAACTGAAAGACTAATCACATTCGATCAGCCTGCAGTGCACAGAGAGGGACTATGCAATAATGCCATGGAACTCGTGTCTCTTGAAACACAGATTGAAACAGTTCATCAAGAAACACTAGTCTACAATGATGTGGCATCAGAATGTGGGCTGCTGAAAGACAAATTGAAAGAACAATCCCAACAATTGACAGAACTTCCTCTGGCTACTTTATCAACTTCGACAACTTTTCCGAGGATCAAAGCAACCCCGAAGTGATTCCAGAAAAAAAGACTTTTAAAGAAAAAGCAACGGAACTCTTTCATCAACTGAAGGAAATTTACCTTATTTCTCCATGGTTAGAGTTCTGGTTTGGACTAGGTGTATTTTTCCTCCTGCTTTGGCTCATCATGGTACTTTGTTTGGGAAAATTCATTGAGGGAAAATATAGTACAATGGACACAGCAAGTCAGAACATCAACTTAGTCCTCAAACCACACAGATCATCCCACGTGAAGAAAAGAGAACTGTCAACAGTAAATGTCACAGCCATTCCAATACCCGGTGGGTTAGTATGGGAGAAAACTGACTATGAAATCTATGGCCCGGTTGAAATCCTGAAGTATCCTCATCAATTCAAGGTTTCCTTAAGTGACTTTGTAAAACATAGTACATTCTCTGATGATTGGGACTTTGAAAGTATTAATAATATGATGTCTGATTTAGTAATGCCAGCTAGATTCACAGAACATGATTATTTACAAGGTTCGTCTAGTTATGAACAGATGTTCTGCTTCACACATTATGGTGATCATTACTTGCATAAATCTGCACAGCCTAGAAATGTTTTTAAGTATAATCAATGGGAACAGTGTGCTACACCACCTAAAAGCAGTTCTAAAACATTCTATGAGAAATTCCAGTACTTCTCAGGGTTTAACACCAGTGATGCAGAAACGTTTTATTATAAACTTTTAGATAAAACAGGGTTGAAAACAATGCTGACAAATACTAAATTGATATATTCAGAAGCATTTTATGAAAATATTATGACATTTGGTTTTGATTATTGGAAAAGTAACATTGAAACAAAAACCATCTGGGGTACAAAAGAGTGGCAGGTACAAGGCCTAGAAGCACTGTTCAGAGCCTGCATGATCCCAGAACAAATGATGTTTTTAAATGACACAATTCACCAAACATCCTGTCTTGGCCTAGCTAAGATTAAAGACCTTAACAAACCGTCTATTCCAAAGCCAATACCTGAAAATACAACAACAGATATTGAGATAGACGTATCTAAAATTTTACATTTAAACAGAACACATCCTGATTGGAAAAAGTGGTTAATCTGGCCTACTGACACAAACAACTGTCAAGATAGATTCCTGAATAAAACACAGGGGTTAAAAATGACCAGACAAGACCCTAGATACTCCCAGAGACAACATCCAGGGATAGTAACAACATACAGTGTAGGGAAACTCTACCTCGAATGGCTAGGATCATCCACACTGGCTGAAATTAAGCAACACTTGTCTTTACTTAAAGAGGGTGCTGATTTGCGCGATTTTATTATGGGACCACGCAAACAGCGTCAAAAGCGTTTCATAGCGACCAGTATCTATGCGGTATACAACGAGGCTTGGAAAGTCACACAAATTGAAACAGCAGGAAAAATACGAGAAATTGATCGTATTAATTTGGAAAAATCACTTTCTGTAGTGGACAATGGGTTAATGACTCTGTCCTCCAGAATATATTCACTGGACAGTATTGTATCATCTGCCTTTGATATAATAGACAAAGACTTGCTAATGTTACAGCATGGCCAGTCACAATTGCGTTCTATTGTACAGTTAGGCTGGACGTGGCAAAATCTTCGTTCAGGCTATGTGCCTTGGCGTTTAATCAACACAACGTCATTGTTTTCCATCTTTAACCTTACTGATAAACAAATCAGCTTGGCACAGAAAGGAGCAGACTATACAATCCTTAGCATCGAAAAACTTGAGAGATTACCTTTGACAATGCCAGAAAGTCCTGTCATTGAATGGATACACAGGATTATCACAATTCCGATAACAACTTTCTGATTTAAAAATTGCCTTGAATACATACCTACTGGCCAGTATGAACGATTGGGTAAAGGATACGTTAAATCAACATGGAAATTACCATACACACACACATGCTATAGTGACAGCAACAAAAATGTATTTCTTAGTGGTAAAAACTGTAAATGTTCACTAAGCGGTATACTTTTGTGCCAGGGTATTAATTTACACGGAGCCTGTGAAGGTAATTCTAACAGCCTTTCATGCCACCAGCATGTCACACCTGCAACGCAGATAGGGCCTTTCTTTATGCAACTCGCAAATGGGAGTTACATTCTAATAATGGATCACAGCTGTTGTGGCCTTTTGCCAGGGAAAGCCTATCTCGTAAGCGTAACTTCCATGGTCAAATGCTGTATGCATGCATTGTTTCCGAGCGGCCCTGGAGACATAGAGACTCCCATTTGGCCTCGTTTGAATTTCTCTTCTATACGAATTGATACTTTAAGCAAAATGAAGTCTGTGCTTTTGCAGACAACAGTGCCCATCACGTCATCAAAAGAGACGTATGATCTTCTAGTTGCAAGGACGGCTACGGAGATACATGACCTTTTATCAACAAACTGCCCCGTGCATTTCGGAGAAATGCTTAGCCAACTCCTTAACATGTCTAGTGCCATAGGCATCCCAGGCATATTTAAGACGATTTTTACGGGACTGCTAACACCATTCAAAGCAATTCTGGGAATCATTCCCAATTTTGTCCATTCAGTCTTTGGCGGCATACCCCTATTTTTGGGACTTGTAGCAGGCATTTTATTTTTGACCCTCCTGCTCCGATATGGCAAGCCACAGCTCAGACATGACTCCGGCGGGAATGGAAGAAACAATCCTAGCAGTGCGCTACCGGGACAGAATAACTAGAGTCCTTGGATTGGCCAGGCTGAGAGATCTAAACATGACCTGGTTCCTTTCATTCAGACCTATATGGCAAACCTGCATCTTACCTGTGCTACGATGTATGCTATGCGGAGATGAGTGCGTGTTGGACATCTGTCTTGCACTTCCATCAGCAGTACCAATGGATATCGATACTTTGCTTAGTCCTGTAACGGCTCACGCATTGTGTTGTCCCCAGCGGCTACCAATCCTGATTACGGCATTCGTTGAGACTCCTGTACTACGACTAGGTGGTAACAGTGGAGCGAGTGACAAAAGCAACATCACCCAGGTGCGACCTTCTTTGAGCATTGCTGATCCAGACTTTGATGATAGCAATCATTCTCACACCTGCCAAGTTACAGCACTATCAAATTTGGTCGAACTGTCACCTGATTTTGTAGACCAATTCTTTGAGAGTCTGTCTGATATGATGTTCTCACCCGAACGGAAACAATAACTTTAGAAAAGCATTCCGACACACAGCGTTCCCATGAACTCTGAATTCGGCCTTCAGTTTTGATCAACAAAAACTGCCAAAAAAGCGTTGGAACTCTATTCCCCCGTTCACAAGAAAATATTTTTTGGATTGAACTATTTTTCATAATATTTTCCCCTTTTTCTGGCACGAATTCTTTGCTTAAAGTAGACCTATTCATAGAGAACAGAAGCTTCTACTTCTATTTAGGTAAATCTAGAGACATAATAACCTAACACCAGCCTCTAGCTCATTTTACAACAAATGCATTTATATGTGATGAAATTATCTCGCCCTTCTTTTCTGTATTAAGAGATATTTCAAGTGTATATTTTTTCGCAAAATCGTTCAAACTGATTACATATGCTATAATTTTTTGAATGATTCCTATGCTTAAAGACCTACAGTACCTATATTTTCACGTATTTCAAATACGCCTATTTCAAATGCAAATATGTATTTTGGGGTGGGCAATGTTACACATGCATCTTATTGCTCTAGTTTTAGTAATTTGATGGACATAAATTCGTGGAGTGGGTGTCGCGTTCTAATCTAGGACCCTGATCCATACTGTGACCTTATGCCCCTATACGGCTATAAATCCATTTATTCCCTATATTGGCATAACCGATCAAATGCAATATTCAGAAACTCGTCTCTGGCCTCACACGAACAGAGCCACATTTCAGAATCGCTTCCTCTGCAACTTCCTTTGCAGCTCATTAGTGCAAATGACACAGCAGAAGCCACTATCTAAGATTCCTAGATTAACACTCTGAGTTCTTCAACAAGATAAAAACTCAGCAACCTGGGAAAGCCCCGCTTGCTATGTTTTGATTAGTAATAGAACTCTAATGAGCACTGAGAGACGATCACTTCCTAGTGACATCTTTATTGACGTCTTATGTCCAAAAACTTACGTCAAACAAGCACCTTTCAGGTATAAATATTACCAACGTTGCCTTAAGCAAACGCTGATGCTGATGCTGGCTAGCTGCCTCATAGACATCGCTGCCGTTATCGCTGCTGATGCTATCGCTGCGAACGAGCGAACGATGGTGTGGTGAACACAGGAGCTGAACAGCTGTCCCCCTGCAAGAGCCCATTCGATGCAAGCTGCCCGCGGACGCTGCCTCTCCTCTTCTTCATCGACGCGCTGAGAGAGACGCTGTCTTTTCTCATGCCGAGAAATCCAGCTCCAGCGTTTCCAGCCTACTATTGCGAGTGACTGGGATATCGAGTCCCTGGAAGGAGATACCAGACCTCCAACATTCTTTTTCAGAGGTATGGTGTTGACTAAACCCTTAGAGAGAATTCTTGAGGCAAACCTTGGCAAAACCAACTTAACTTAAAGCTACTTACTTACTCCCCTCCCAAGTATTAAGCTTAGGTCAGGTACACTGGGGTAGGCGTTGTTAGAAGCACCAGTTGAGTACGTTAGTCAAATGTATATATGAATGTATATATGTTTTATTCATTTTAAACCATTGTATGGCTAAGAAACCATATCAATGCTTTTACAGTATTATTTCGCAATCCTCATTTTACTGTACGCCCTTTTTATAATAACAAGTCTTGCAATTGTGGCAATTAATTTCTCTTGTATGAGAAGAAAGACTGTTCAATAAATAATACCTTTTATTGAAAACGCCCGTCTCTCTATTCTCTACATATTGTGAAAGTAATCTGCACAACAACTGACTGAGTAAAATAACTGTCTATTGTTTCACACGACTCTAGAGATTGACTCTTATCTGAGGAGCAAAGTTGTCATGTTGCACAGTTGTTGGAAAACTGAATCCCTTCTTGGCTGTGCCAGGGAAGCTGATCACTTCCTATTCAGTCAAGAAAGTTTCCAGTGACCTCTGAGCTAGTTGGAAACAAACCCAATTAAGTTTAGCATAGTCAGTAGAGGCCTGGAAGATCCGCACTTCTACGTCGATACTACTGTTTATGTTATTCCAATGCACAGGGCCTATTGGGAAAATAGGAACTACACTACAGTGTTGGATTATTGTAGGGGACTAGCGGATGTGGTTAATTCTGTGTCCCACCAGGTCGAGGCTACGACTGCATCCACCTCGATAGACCTGCAGCATGATCTTAACCCCGGTGACTGGGTGCTGTTCGAGAGCATGTGAGAAAGAGTTGCCTTGATGCTCGCTGGCGAGGACCCTACCAGGTGATATTGGTCACGAGTACAGCTGTGAAATGTGGAGAATTGCCTAACTGGATCCACACTTCCCAGACTCGCCAAGTTCCAGAACCTGTGGAGGAAGAAAGTCCCATTGCTCCAAGAAGCGTTCCTGAATATACAACAGACAACGAAAGAACAGGGCCAATTGTAAGAGCCACGGAAGAGACAGAACAATCACTAGAGCAAGAAAGACAAAAGCAAGCTGCTCCTGAATGGAGTTCAGATCTTGAAATACCTGAAATTGCAGATGAGAACTTTGAACCAGACCAGGGCGAGCGGACTGGTGCTGAGGGATCAGACCAAGAGGAAGAAAGGAGACCAGATGCTAGAGCATAAAAGAGGCCAGCAAGAAAAGAAAGGCTAAACATAAGGCTTGCATCTGAAAAGAATCTCGTTTCAATTCCTGAAACTTCTGAATCAGATCAAAGTGACACTGAAGAAAGACCAGATGGTCTGAGACGATTGATAAGAGAAAGGGTACCATCTCGAAAGTACGCATCTCGTGAGTGGACATACTTGACTGAAGATGCAGGGACCAGTGAACTCTGGGAGGTTGGGGACTGGTACGGTGAGCTATGACGGGGACACCCTCTCGATTGATATCCAGCTGGTTGTCCCTGCAGTCGAAGACATTGGAACTTTGACCGTGACAGTTCCCAATCCACCAAGGTTAAGTGGCTTGCATTTCCTGATCCTTAATCAGGTTTTTTTCCCTTTGTTTGGTCGACAGCTCACTGCCCAGGAACTGGGAGACTTTCGTGCAGAGATTCTGCGATTTGTTCTTTCCATCCTTGGATCAAATATCATTACAGATGAACAGTGGCCGAAGAGCGCGCTATGTGTTTTTAGAAAGAAGATAACCTAGCCACAATGAAAGAAGATTTACATTTAGGGACTTGTCCGTAGAAAACGGAGTGAGGGTTATGGATGCCATTATCTCGTAAATAGCTTAGCATAATTGGACTGAAATAGGACATTGCAATCAACAAGACCACAGCAAAGGAAGCAGGAAAAGAGACATTGTTGATTTCAGTTGTGCTGTAAACCGAACAGTGGACAATATGGCATCTGGAACTTCAGGACGCAAACAAAAGTGCATTATTGGGACCCTTATTGTGGTGGTGCTTATTGTCATTGCTGTGGTGATTGTCACGTCTTTGGTTGGATCTTACGATGCTGAAAAGAATGGGGAACAGACAACACTTACATCACCTGTTTCCGATCTAGATGAGGGTGTATCCATAAAAAATAGAGAGATGATCAAGGATACTAGTCGCAGGTTACATGTAGATCTGCAAAGGGTGATTTTACATTGAATGCATATGCTCGTTTATTGTACGAGTATGTGGATACAATGGAAGCAAAGGATTTGTGGTGATCTTGGTTTCATTACATCATAACATTATGTCATTGTAATCTAGAATGTCATGTGTGGATTTCCAGTGAAGTGATTCTATGTGAAACAGCTACTCTGGGACTGCTGCAGCTGTGGCTAATAAATACATGTTCCGAAGTATTTCTGTCTGCTGCCATTTACTACATTATACTTCACTACACATTGGCGACGATGGGCAATTGAGAGTCTGTGTGGACTTAAGAAGTCTTAACAAAGTAATTTGGGATGATTCTTACCCATTACCCTGGATTGACAACATTATCAGTACATTTTCAGGTGCTAGGTTATTCTCGAAAATTGACCTAGCATCTGCATATCATCAGATAGTGCTGAAGAATCCTCATGACATCTTACGGCTTTTGTATCTCCTATGGGTTCCTTTCAATTATAAACGGTTGCCTTTCGGGCTCTCATCAGCAGCATTCGTCTTTCAGCTTTTGTTAGAAAATGTGTTGGAAGGAATCGAAGGGGCGGTAACCTTCCAAGATGATATTTTGTTTGCAGGGGAGAATCAATCTATTCATGTCACACGCATGTTCACTGTTTTAGAGAGATTACAGAAGTTTGGTGTTGTAGCAAATCGCAGTAAATGTGAATTTGCTAAAGATTTAATAGAGTATCTAGGCCATGTAGTCTCTGAACAAGGGGTTGAACCTAGACCAGGTTTGGTTGACGCTATAACTAAAGCTCCCACACCAAAAACAAAGGAGAATGTGGCTTCATATTTCAAAGTTTATTTATAATTTCAAAGTTTATTCATACTTTTTCAGCAAAACTGTCACATTAAGAGAATTATTGAAGAAAGACAATAAAATGTTATGGGAGAAAAATTGTCAAGAGGAATTTGAGGGTTTAAAAAAAGAAATCATTTCAGCTGGTGTTCTTGCACTGTTTGACTCCTCACAAGAGTGAATCATTACCGTAGACGCAAGTAATGACGGTCTGGGTGCCACCATTGCACATATGAAAGGGAAAACTGAAGTAACAATTGGGTTTGCTTCAAGGTCTTTAAGGTCTAAGGAAAAAATCTTTTCAGTCATTGAAAAAGAACTTTTAAGTTGTTGTTGGGCTGTAAAAAGATTCAAATGTTTTATTTGGAGGAGAAAATGTGTGCTCAAGACTGACCACAAACCTTTAGTTAGTATTCTGAGTGGAACAACTATCAAAGATCATACTCCAAGAATAGTAAGATTGCGCTCTAAACTCCTACAGTACAATTTTACCATTGAATATATACCAGGTGGTAAAAACATAAGAGCGAAATACTTATCTCGTTCACCTTTGAGTTTTACTGATTACCCTGAAAATTGTGAAGAAAATGATGAAGAATGTTTGATTGCAAGTGCTGATATCTGTCATGACACTTCTTTCAGTGAACACTAATGGTTTTCTGAATCTTTGAAAGATATGCAATTGGAAAATGTTAGAAAGCATGTTTTGTCTGGCTGGCCTAAAGAAAAAATACTACCTCAGAATTTACAACCTTATTTCAGTAGCAGATGAGTTGTCAATTTCAGAAAAGGGAATGCTGGTACGGGGAGACTAGTTCATTCCACCTGTCTCTTTGAGGGAAATAATTATTATGTATGGTCTTGAAGGACATCTGGGTCAGACCATAACTAAAAGGAAAATCAGAGATAGTTATTGGTGGCCCGGTATGGATTCTGCCCTTGTAGCCAGTGTTCGGGGATGTGTTGTCTGTGCAACTAGTGACGAAGGTCTTGAAACCAAACAGTTCCTCTACAGCCTGTTGAATTACCAAATGCTGTTTGGTCCAAGTTAGGCATAGATTTTATTGGTCCTTTTGGTACCCTTCTACAGAAGCTAAGATTTGCTATTGTAGTTGTTGACTACTAAAGCAAATGGTGGGAGGTAAAGTTTGTGGAAGAACCCAATACTCTTAGTGTCAATGGCCTTGTGGAAAAAATGAATCGCACGTTCGTTGAGTGCATTCAGTGGGGCATTCAAAACAAGTTTGATATTTGTAAATCTGTAGAATAAATGTTGCGGTCACATAGATGTTGCCCAAATGTTGTTTCAGGTATTTCACCTTTTGAAGTTTTACGAGGACGGCCACCTGCCTCTAGATTATGTCCTGCCTGGTTAAGAGAATGTCAGCACAAAAGTGATCACATGTTAAATATGGACAACGTTGTCAGACCCATAGTCGAAGAATTCCAAGGTAGAACGAAAAGTCATTATGACGCTCTCCACAGAATAAAAACTCAAGAAAACAAACTATGTGTGGGAGACTGGGTTCGTGTTAAGGATCCTAATCATGTTCCTAAAGGAATGTCAAAATGTAAACCTCCTGTCAGAATTGAGGTTGTGACCAGGAATACAGTGAGAACTAGCAGAAATGAATGGTGGAATAAGGGAAGAGTGGTGAAGATGCATACTTATGATGTTCCTCGCTACGTTCAAATGATTTAACCATATTTAGTTTAAGTTGCCCGAATAGTAGACCCATATCTTTCATTGTTTTCCATAACTCTCCTTGGCCTCTCGATAAATACATAATTAAATGCTTGTTGTTTTCGAAACTAGAATGTTCTCATCCTACTGCAGGTGCAGGAAGGCCATCTCGTTATTTCCGATTTAAGGAGATAACCAGAATGTCTTTGAAGACATTTGGAAGGGAGGAGGGAGTACGTCTACTGTGCTTGGCCTATCTGAACCTCAAGGTCAATGACTAGAGAAATTTAATTAAAGAAGCTCATGGAAAGTTACCACGTAGATCAGGTGGCTGTGGAAAGTTTCGCTGATGTAGGGTTAGTCAAAACCCCTCTTTTTGTATAATGCACAGGGACAGAGACCGGAGACTTCTGCTAGCTTATGGAGAAGAAGGAGCATCTTAGAGCGAGATCCATAGCTTTAAGCTAACTCATTCGACGTGAGTACTTGTGAGGAAGTCAACACGTGCTGACACCTTTGGGACATGATAGGATAGAAGGCTGATCGGAAGGGCCCTCATTTAGAGTAGTATAGGGAAAGATTTTATTTCTTTTCGATGAAATGAGAACTGGATTCCGCAGCCATTCTTTACTGTGTTGTGATTTTGGAATTCATGATTCTGTGCCTTTTGGGCCGAATCACTTTTATTAGTAAACTTGGCTCTGTATTGATTTATTTGTACCTCAATACCTTGATCCTAGGTTGCCTATATATTCAAATGTTTTTGGCCTTATAATAAATTTAGCAACTGAATTTCGGAGTCGGTGGGCTTTTAACGCATGACTACATGGAAGCGTAATCTTGAATTGTTTTGTTCCCCTCAACCACCTTTAGTAGGTAAATAAAAGATTGTCTAGGCTATAACCGGTAGGGAAATTCAGAAATGAAATTTAGCGTAATCAGCTTCCTGTCTCTGAATAATACATTTGTGAATTGAACCTTACTATTTTGAGAATTCAGTTCCCTGGAAATATTACACTAAAAAGACCTTATCTTGTGGTCACTGTTTTTTTTGTCACTTCCTGAATTGAGCCGACACTGTTTTGTTGTGTAGCATTATAGTCATTTCATATGCCTGCCCCGCCCACTGCTATGCCAACATTAATTAGCAGTAAAACCAAACCTCATTGTTTATGAAAAGTCTCATCCCACAAAGTCGAAACACAAAACATTTTCTACATTCTTTGCCAGGGTTGATACAAGGAGAATAAATGTAGATTTAATATGAAACTTCTATTGCACTGGTTTCTTCCTCAGTTAGATGGAGAGCACTCATTTTGTCCTCTTTGACTATAGCTTACAGCTTATTTACTAACGAAAGGCGGATATCTGATGTCAGCTGTTGCATCGGTTCCCGGAGAAAGAGAAGCATTTCTTTAGAACTGATGTAGTTGTCAGATTACTTTTTATTTTTTAGGTCTCGCCTACGCAGGGCGTGTGCGCTGCATAGGAGCGGACCTCTTAGAATCGATTCGCTTTTTCGGCCAAAAACGTGCACGGTTTCCATTGCTTTCAATGGCAACGTGTGCAAGTTTGGTGATTCCCTTGCAGGAGCAATCATTGGCGACATCTGTTTGTAATTAACTTGCAAAAAGATGGTGCCCCTGCTCGCCCCCGCAAGGGAAATGCTTTGTGGGTCTGTTTTTTTTTAATTTTTGCTCGTCTGTTTTTGTTTAGAAAACCAATGGGAGCATTAGTTTGTCTGCAGATTTACCAAGTACAGTGTTATTACTGACACTGCACAACTGATTTACACTGCAAAACTGTATTACTTTCCAGTGTCGATTTACATTTCAGTGTCAACTCATACTGGACTTTTGTTTTTCCATCAAACACCCCAAGGAGGGCTTTCTGTACTGATGTATGCCCCAGGGGTTCATACCACTGCAAGCGAGCCTTCTCAAAGTGCATGCAACTGAGTCATGCCGCTGCCAGCGAAGCCAGCACTGATACAGAACAGAGCACACAGCTTAGTGCACTGTCAGAAAGCGGAAGAGCTAATTGCTCAGAAATATGTAAGGCACATTAGTGCGCTGAGTCAAGCCAGTGTACATAGCGCTGTCAGTCCATGTGTGCAGCGACATGCAGCAGTTGCAGTGAGAGTCAGACTAACAGTGCAATGCATTGACAAACATCGGCTCAGTGGGGGTTACTGCACACACTGACAGCTATGGTGCCAGTGAGGCATAATACGGGCCACACTTAAAGATTTTGAGTTGGGCTATCCCAGTTGCACTACTGTATGTATCTGCACACAGGGAGTGCAAGCACTGAACTCCTGTGCCAGCGAACTGATGCGTAAAGACCACTGCACATACACTTTGTGCGAGTCCCTGCAGTGGGATCGAGTGATGTGTACTTCAGATGTTTATTCTCGTCCACAAGCACTTCCTGCAGATTGTTTAAATTAACATCAAGGCAGTGGACCTGGGAGAAAACATATGACCGGCTGGCTCCATGGCAATATATCTTAGTGAGCTGTACATTGACAGATAAACAGAATGTTTTCCTAACATTGCGCACGTATGTGTATTTCACACACTGCCCACATGTGCTACGAGGCTACGCTTGCTGATTATGTGCGCTATACTACAGACACAGAATACGGCATCTGCAGCGATGACGAACCAATTAGATTATCTACAAATATTTAAAGTTGTTAGCGAGTCATTTTAGAGCCCCTAGCATTTCAAGCATTGATAAATATGCAGAGGGCGAGTTGTTGGATGTGAGCGCGAGCTCAGCTCATCATGGTTTTGAGGGGAGTGGTTCATTTTTCATATATATAGACGGAGCATACAACATTCGATCAGACGCATCTCTTCTGTCAGCTCATCAAGAACGTCTGTCTAATAATCTGTTACGGCGGGCCAATGCTACAGCATGTGTTTTAATTCCACTTAAGGTTAAGGACAGCCAGTGTATGAATAAGGAAATATTTTGTTAATTTTACGGTGTGTGAGGTAGGTTCTGTGCAATAAGTTAAACTGAATATATTTAAGCTTTGCATTATGTTATACTTTTGATGATATGCTATGACCTTATCCCACTCTGTCGTTTAATACTCGGTAGTGGCTACAGTAAATAAACAAGCATTGGCTTAGCCATTAGGTCTCGCCTTTGGGACCTTATAAGTGTTTAGCCATGCAACAGTTGATGTTGTTGCTCCAAGGATATTGTGCTGCACAACGACATACTTATAAGGTCCGAAAAGCGAGACCTATTGGCTAAGCAAAGGCTTGTTTATTAAAGAGACTGACCGCAAGTCGACATCTCACTTCATTACCCTGCATGTTTCTTGTGATAATTATCATGTTGCCATGTTCTAATCTTCAAAACTAGACAACCTGTTTCTCTTGCTGACAGCACAGAATCTGAGAAGCCGATAATGAAAGCGTGCTCACCGTAAAAGCTTCTCTGCATCATGATATCCAATGGGATGAACTGGGATACTTGGAAGGCCCGCGCCCTCATCAGCTCTATAGCGAAAGGTGTACTCTGTTAACGAAGAGGTGTGAAAGCATTATAAAATAACAAACTAATGTTTACAAGCATTGAAAAATGTATGATATGTTTTCTAAAGCAAACTATTGATCTATTGTAAATAAACTAGGTCCAGATTTTAGAGTTTTATACATGTACAGAAGTCTACAGCAAATATATAACACATGTCAAACTCTCAGTGCACTTCACAATGAATGAATGAGGAATTCTAAAACGTCAAGCTTGTCCTGCCACAATAAATTGGTCACGTCACAAAGGTCATTTGCTTTTCACCTACAGAATTAGCTCTTCAAACATTTTGGAAGAAGCAACGCAGTGAGAAATTGGAATGGCCTGGATTTCAATTTAGCATTATTCTAGCCATTCAGAACGTTATCCCTTCTTTTCCTTCTCATATGGACATGCACTAATGGGCAGTCATCAATTTTCCCATTTCAAGCACAAGAACATTATGACTGACAGAAGGTAACATTTAAGGGCATTGTTCTAGAGAAATGCCCCATGTAATGGTTACCTGTAGTACAAAGCTAACATTGTTTTCCTTGCAGCAAAAGGTATGTACCGGTATGTGTTTCGACTGATTCTTTTACATGTTCAAGAGACTAGTAACACAGGGGACTCACCACATCCAGCTACTACATCAGTGGTACCGCAGCATACAATGAAAACGGGCCACTTACCCCCATTTGCGAACTTTTCTTGTATCTGCTTTTCTTTTCTGTGCCCTGTTATTCTGAGTCTAAGCGTGGTTATTTTGCTGTAATGTGTGCTTTTCTTTTGTATCTGTGCTCTGCTAGTGGGCCCACATTGCTGCTTGCTTTCCCGCCGATTGTCACTTCCACTTCCCAGGACCTACTGAATGGGGCCCGCAGCAAGGCTGCGCCAAAGACGCACTAAAGGCAAGCGCATCTGCACTTGTCAGCGCCTGGACCACACCCAGTGCCAAGAACGCTAATTCTTCCACCATGCGCAGCTACACTGCTGCTGACCTCCAGGCACATCGACAATAGCAACTGCTGCCGCACATCTCCACGCAGCGCTAGAGGACCATTCTCCTGACAGCACTGCCGCTTCACCTGCACGACCGAAGCAACCAACAATGCCAGAGACACTACAAACATGACTGCATCCACCATGCCGCCCAAGAAAGCCACAACACAACTCCACTGCATTCAACTCAACGCACAATCGCTCGGCTAATACACCACGGAGATCTGGGACATGATCTCACCTCTCTCCCCAGATGTCATCTTCATCACAGAGACCTGGCTGAACCATCAGACAGCGCCATAACCACCCCCAAAGGCTACAAGATAACACAATAGGAAGGTACCAACAAACACAGAGGTGGAATTGCCCTCATCTACAAGGACACCTTCTGCTGCACGACCTCCTCAGACTACTCGACACGATAATGTAGCATCTCAACTTCCAACTCCACACAGATGGAAAAAGCACTGTCAGAGACACCCTCGCCTACAGACCATGCCCCAGTTTCTTCAACACCATCCCTGACCTCATCTCCCCGATCGGCATCAAGTCTGAGCACTACATCTTCCTAGGGGATCTCAACTTCCACAATCTCCATCATGAACTCTGTGCATTCAGAAGCACCCATAGACACCTGTCACCACCACGTCTTAAACCTTGGGAGCAAGACTATAGGCGATGAGTTTAAGAAAGTCCTGAACACTTCAATCTCCTCGGCTGCTTCCCTGAGGACTGGAAACACTCTGAAGTGAGGCACCTCTGAAGAAACCATTCGCTGACCCAACAGAACCATAGAACTACCAGCCCATCTCCCTGCTACCATTTCCAGCAAAGGTTATTGAGCAGACAATCAACCAGCAACTCACCAAACACCTGGAACACAACAGCCTCCTGGACCTCTCTTAATCCGTATTCTGAGTCAACCAAAGTACTGAGACAGCTCTGATCGCAGGCACAAACAACATCAGGGCCCTCATGGACCATGGCAAAAAACACACCCCTGATCCTCCTGGACCTTTCATCCATCTTCGACACAGTCTTCCATCACATCTTGATAAACAAACTACACCACAGTAGAATCCAGGAAGACCCGCTCAAATGTATCACCTCATAGATCACCTGAAGAACTCAGAGAAACTGTCCCCAATTGTTAGATTTGGGGGTCTCTGATTGGCAGAGGTAGGCACCTTTGACCAAATAGGGACCCTTGCGTCTAGTCAGGGTAAGGGGGTACACTCCTAAAATAACCCCTGCTCACCCCCTTGGTGGCTTGGCATGAGCAGACATGTTTATCTCAGAGGCAGTGTGTAAAGCATTTGTGAACAAATACAGTAAAATAGTGACAACACTACAAAGGAACGCCACACAGATTGTATTATAAAAATAAGTATATTTTATATAGATTTAACACAAGACCACAAACAACAAAAATCCACAATACTGTACTTAGAATGGTAGAAATAGCTTAGTTCTCTTAAGATGGTAACGGACACACTTATTGTTCAATGTACCATAGAATGTGTAACGCTATACAACTAAAGTGTTGGAGGGTAGGTGATACGTCAGGTCCTTACACGCAAGTACGGTGAAGCGTCAGTTCCCTACTGCTGCGTAGGGGACGATGATGCGTCGGTTCTTCTTGGCGTGGGGAGGTTATGCATCTGTTTCTTACTGCGCTTCCATGGCGGTGCGGACTAGCAAAGCCGTGATGCGATGAAGATCCGGTGCAATGCAACAAAAATGGTGTCTTCTTGAAGTTGCTACAACGAAGGGGTGATGCATGCATGCCCGACAGCCGTCCAGTGATTCAGCTAATCTTCTTGAGCCGCGACAGGCCCTGCGACACGCTTCTCTGGTGATGCGACGGCGTCTGCTGCGACGGTGACACCCTTCTACGGTGATGCAAAGGCATCTGCTGGGATACTCTTCTCCTGGGATGCGAGGTGCTTTGGGTGATGTGAGGGCAACAGTGGCAGCGGAGGCACGCTTCTCTGGTAAAGCGACAGCGTCTGCTGCGATGGAGTCACTTTTCTCCAGCAATGATGCGATAACGGCTGCGGCGGTGACACGCTTCTTAGTCTTGAGTCGCGCTTCCAGGCCCCAGTGACTCAGAAGGCCCAGCTCAACAGCAGGCACTTCAATTCCTAATGAGGGACGGCAGGGAAAAGCTGGTGGGTGAAGTCTGTTGTCCCTGAGACTTCAGCAGGAGGCAAGCTCTATCTCAAACCCTTGGAGATTCTTTACAAGTTGATTGAAAATAGCACAAAGTTCCTTTCCCCTTTCTTTGCGGGTCAGGCAACCACTGCAGGCCAGTCCCTCAAGCTTAGGTCTCCTCCTCAGTTTCTTTGGTTTCTCTCCTAAGCAAAGGTTCTTCTTGTTTCCCAAACGTGATCTAGAATTCTTGGGTCTGGGTCCCAATATTTATACTGCTAGTTTTTGTTGTTCTCTGAAGGCAGAGAGGCCTTTGCCTAGTCCAAACCAGTTATGGTCAGTCCTGGAGCACTTTGTAGACAAGACTCCTTCTTTCCTTTGACAGTGTGGGTCATGGCCATCAGAGGCACCACATGAGGTGGAGCCAGCATTGTGGAAGGCAGGCACAGCCCTATTCAGGTCCCAGGTGCAACTCTGCCCACCACTCTGCATGCAGATAGTTCTCTATTCAGCCTTGTGCTGACTCACCCTGTCTCTTGAAATCCCCCAGCCCCTATCACTCAAACTCCAAACAAGGAATACACAACCTAGCAGAGGCAGGCTTGGATAGTCAGGCAAGAAAATAGCTACTTTCTAAAAGTGGTATTTTCAAACACAGACTGTTAAAACCAACGTCACTAAAATATGTATTTTATCATTCTGAGTTCAGGCAAACTAAACTCAAATTTCTACCATGTTCCCTGGGTCAGTTAGGATTATAAGATGTTATAATCAAACTGCCTATTCTGGCCTATGGGGAACAGGTAGCCTTGCAATAGTGAAAAACGAAAATGGCTGTCATTCACTATCTGGACATGCCACACACACCAGGGCATGTCCTACCTTATACTTACAATGCACCCTGTCCTTGGGCCGACCATAGGGGTGTCTGATATGAAGAAAAGGGAAGGTTTAGGGGCTGGCAAGTGGGTGCACTTCAACATGGCAGTACCAGACTGCACACAGGCTCTGCAATGGCAGGCCTGAGACACACTTTAAAAGCTGCTCAGGTGGGTGGCACAACCAGTGCTGCAAGCCCACCAGCAGTATTTGATTTGCATGCCCTTGGCACCCTCTGTGCACTCTACTAGGGTCTGATCAGTAAACCAAATCAGCCAATCATAGAGTCACTAATCCACACATCACTTTTACCATAGGGCGAGCATATGCACTTTAGCACTGATCAGCAGTGGTAAAGTGCCCAGAGTCATAAAACCAACAAAAACAGGTCAGAGAAAATACAGGAGGAAGGCAAAAAGTTCAGGGATGACCCAGCAAAAAGGGCCAAGTCCAACACTCATCATTCACTTTGGAATCCAAGAAAATAATCAGTGGTGTCCTCCAAGGTTCGTATCTCAGCCCCACCCTCTTCAACACATACGTGAACCCTCTGGCCAACACCATCAGATTGCGCAGAATCAACATAATCGCCTACGCCGATGACACCCAACTCATCCTCTCGCCGTCAGAAGACTCCTCCACAACCAGTGCCAGCTTCTACAGATGTATGATGAACGTCGATGACTGGATGAAGGACACTGTTTCAAGCGCAACACTGACAAGATGAAAGTCCTCATATTTGGGAACATATTGCCATGGAATGACGCATAGTGGACTTCTAAACTCGGCCAATCCTCCACCCGACAGACCACGTCCACAATCTCAGCATCATTTTGGGCAGCAAGCTATCTAAGAAACCGTTAAATGCAGTCTCATTCACCTGTTTCCACGACGCATCCTCTGCAAGATATTCATGTGGCTCTCAGTCGACACCAGGCCCTCGTCACCAGCAGGCTGGATTACGGACACACATTCTACGCAGGAGTCAATGCACACCTCTTGAAGAGACAACAGGCAATACAAACCTCAGCGGCAAGTCTCATCATTGACCTCCCAAGACAGACCCACATCTCACCCTACCTCAAGAAGCTACACTGGCTCCCGATCCAGAAGAGATGCCAGTTGAAGATGTTGACTCATGCATACAAAGTCCAGCATAACAGAGGACTAGCATACATCAACAAACGCATAACCTTCCACCAACAAACCAAACACCTGCGATCCGCCTCCCTCTTCTATACAGATGAAGCCCCCGGATCGACGAGACTACCGTGGAGGACGCTCATAACACCTGGAAGCCAAAGGTTGGAACGATCTTCCTTTGCACCTCAGGACCACCTCATCGCTTCGGAAATTCAGGAAAGGACTTTGAACGAACAGATCATCACAAAGCAGAGAACAACTCTTGTCTATTGAGACCCTCACAGGTGATTTGGGCCCATTATAAATCCTTGATTGATGTTTACAATGATGTAGGAGTATCTGGAAGCTGGGACTTTCAGCCTTACCTTTTGCTGGATACCCTGGAGTGAGAGGGTCACCTGCTCCTTCCAGGTTCAAAACATTCCCACGCTGAGCACCACCTCCAGGAAGGTTCCAGCCATTTGGGTAGGGCTCAACCCCTGGAGCACAGTAATCCGCCGGGTCAGAGAAAAGAATGATTCCTATAGCTCCAGCGTTAATTGCATTCTTCACCTGCAACAGCAGACCAAAGTACATGGTTTGAAAATCTTTCTGAAAGAACATAGTTGTATGCTGCAGTTTGCCCTTATCCTATCACTAAACAATATCTACCCATAAGACTAGGATTTACTCAAATATGCCCTAAAAGTCTATATTGAGTTTTGCTTTCCATATTTTCTTCTCGTACAAAGATTCACAGTGTGATCCTTCATTTAGTTTTCGTGTCTGAAGTTTCCATTGCAGCAACTACTTTCAGAACGCATCACTGTTTCTTTACTTCCAACTCTAAAGCATAGCCAACTGTTTCAATAGTAAACATCCTTTCTACTTCTGATCCAGTTTGTTCAGAGGTGACTCCTCCGCGTTGGAGGAGGAGCGTTGCCCCACTGCCAGACGCAGAGCCAGCAAACGAAAAAAAAAGTTATGCTCAAGCATCGTTTTATTTTTCATTTGCCGGCTCTGAGGCAGCTTGTGCATGGAGGGGTGGGGCATGGAAGAGAGGAGGAGTAGTGCTTGTGCACTCTCTAAGTACGCATATGTGTTTGGCCAGCCATCTCAGGAATACTAAAACACACATGACCACTTTAGTTTCTCCAGCCTGGCTGCATTTAGCAGCCGGGCTGGTGAAACCCCACAAACTCCATGAACTGAGGGAGTATCTTTCCTGCCCGCTCACGCCAATCCATGAGCTGCTCTGCAGCTCAAGGACTGGATGGGAGTCTGTCCTAGGGGCTGCTGGTACCAGGAAGAGTATATATTAGAGTGGAGGATGGAGGGAGGAAGACCCCGCTAATTAATTCTGCGCACTGCCCTCACTTGAATCAAGGGTACCAGATTCTCTTCTAATTATTTTGGGACTCCACAGCCTGACCACAATGGATTTGTTCCCTTGATGGGACCATGTACAATACCAATTCATAATAAGTGTCTTCTCACTCTTACCCAAGATTATCCCCTTGAGAGCTACGGAGCCCTCCGTCCTCCACGATTGTTGTGTGAAAGGCCCCACACCCTAGCATTCATGGTGCCCTCCCCCCTACCACTTTTCACTTGTCCTGAGGAAGACCCCGCTAGTAAGGTTCAAAATACCTACACACTATATCGGGTCGAAACATCGATACTTGAACATCTGCCATTTCTTTTAACAGTAATGAGTATACTGTGAAACTCTGTTACATGGCAATTGTGTATACATTTTGTGTACTTTGATGTATTTGTACTTGACTATTCGGCATATGAAGAGTATGGTACACAGACAAAATATCGAGTTTTAAATTTCGATATACAATTATATCGAAGTTTAAATATCGATGGGACAAAATATCGAAGGTAAGTAATATCGACAGTCTTAATATCGATATTAGTATGATATCAGTAATATCGAAGTTGTAAATATCGATGTCAATAATATCGAAATAAATAACTTCGATGTTACTAATATCAATTTTTAAATAAATTTAGTGTATATTATATTGTATTTATTATGTTTTATTATTTATTTTTAATGTAATTTAATTAAATATTGTCTTTTACTACTGTAGCGGGTTGTGGGTTTATAGGGGAATAGGGTGGGAAGTAATTTAATTATGTTAAATTAATTATTAATTAGTAGGAATTATTAATTAATTAATTGAGAATTAATTTTTAATTAATTTTAAATAATTGATTAATTGATAAATATTTTCTGTAGCGCGTTATGGGTTTATAGGGGAATAGGGTGGGAAGTAAATTAATAATAATTAATTAATTAATATATGTTTGTACATATTTTAATTAATAATTAATTGGTAATTAATTTATATTAATTAGTTAATTAATTAATATAATTTTGTACATATTTATAATTATTAATTAGTTGGTAATTAATTGATATTAATGAGTTAATTACATTAATTAGATTAATTTTTTTATATATAATTTTTTGATATTCTTAATTAATTGGGAAAAATAATATTAAATATTAAATTAAATTAATTACAGCTAATGTGCTAATATATTTACTTTATTGTTATTGTTAATTAATAATTAATTGGTAATTAAATAATATTAAATAATTTTGGGTAAAGGAGTATTTTTAGGGTTCAGGGTCAGTTTTCAGTTTTTGGGTAAAGGGGTATTTTTAGGGTTCAGGATCAGTTTTCAGTTCTTGGGTAAAGGGGTATTTTTAGGGTTCAGGGTCAGTTTTCATTTTTTGGGTAAAGGGGTATTTTTAGGGTTCAGGGTCAGTTTTCAGTTTTTGGGTAAAGGGGTATTTTTAGGGTTCAGGGTCAGTTTTCAGTTCTTGGGTAAAGGGGTATTTTTAGGGTTCAGGGTCAGTTTTCAGTTTTTGGGTAAAGGGGTATTTTTAGGGTTCAGGGTTAGTTTTCAGTTTTTGGGTAAAGGGGTATTTTTAGGGTTCAGGGTCAGTTTTCAGTTTTTATGTAAAGGGGTATTTTTAGGGTTCAGGGTCAGTTTTGGGTTTTTGGGGTACAGGGATATTTTTATAGTTCAGGGTCAGTTTTGGGTTTTTTGGGTACAGCCGTACAAGGTAAAAATAAAAAAAATTACATTAAATCAATTAAATGAAATTAAAAAAAAAACATTAAATTATTAAGCGTTTTATTTATTTTAAATGTATATGTATTAGTTTTAATTTTGTTTTAATATTTTTATTTAATATTTGTAAAATTATATGTATTTTAAAATTATTTTTACATTATTATTAATACATTTAAAAAAACGATATTTTTAATTTCGATATTTTTGTACTTCGATATTATTTTTTCGATATTTTTGTACTTACCTTTATGAAGATATGACTCCGATATTTTTGATGTCGATATTTTTGTGCCGGTATTTTTGTATTTCGATATTCTGTCTGTCGATATTATGTCAGACATTCGAAGAGTATATGCTAGAATTGCTTGTGATTTTATGTCACTACCCCATACTATTTCTCACTATCACCTGTCTATCACTCTCCCCTCCCTTTTCTGGCACTGCCATATTGAAGTTTGATATCTTCATATGTGACTTAAGATGTGTTCTTTGCATAGATGCATATTTTCAATGTGATTAAATAACATTGAAAGAATATCCCTTTTTGTTTACTTGTTTTTGAATGTTATGTTTAAATATTTTCCTTGCCCCACTCCAATGCTGCTACTGCACTGGGACCACTCTAATATATAATGTCTAGCACCCAGGTCCCAGTAACTACGGGTTTACCCTTTTTAGGAACCGGGACCAGGAAGAGGCCAGCAGGAGTGATCCCACTCGGGAGGCAGCCGGCAGCTTCATGTAAATGTTTTTTATTATTCTCAACACGTCCCCATCACCCCCTCAACACTCGCTCTTTCCCCTGCACTCCCCTGCACTGCCCCCACCCACCTCACCACCCTTTGTTACTGGCAGCCGCCACTGACTTTGTTGCTGTCGTTCAGTTTAGTCACACTGGCTTTCCTCTACACTCTGTACCAAACAGTATGCATTGACCTTAACAGGTACCTCAATAACACAGGAGCGTTGAAGATGCACATGCATGAATAAACTTGACATATCTGTAGTTGAAAGAAACAAGTACACTTACAACTATTGATCTGTGTCAAAAAAGGTAACTATTGGATAACTTTTGTGCAAGATTCACAATTTACAAAGGAAAACTATCTCATGATGTATTCCTTTTCCATAGGTACGGACATCAATTGTCCATGCATGGCTTAGAGTTTAGAGGAAGTATGTGCCACCATTGTAATCTTGAGCAATAGGTAATGCAATCATCTTTTTTATGTACTTCTTTGTCAATCGGAATAATTCCAAAGATATGAGGGGAAAATAAATGGGCAAATACTCATGAAAGACTTGTGCCCACTTTAGGCCCGCATTAGCCAAGACATTTTCATTTTGCTAAAATGATATGTATAATATACATACTCACTTACACGGACTTTCAGCCAACCCTTTTCTTACATTGATCTGCTATTGTGTTATTCACATTTGTTTTCTGCCCACTAAAGCATACAGGGCTGGGCAGTGGGTCAGACACTTCAGGTGTTGAATGACTGCTTTCTGCCCTTCCAAAAGGTGCATATGCACACAAAAAGTAGTTCTCTGTAAATTGCAAGTGGCACTACTGCAATGTGTTCTTTCTGAGGCCAAAAAATACTTTTTCTGTTAGCCAATATTTTCATTGATTGTTGAGGACCGGGCGTTATCACCAGCAAAGTTTTGCAAAAACCTTGACATAAGAAGCATGACAAATCCAAATGGCTGGTGACCTATTGGCTTTTACCAATTACTGTGTATGAAAGACCTTGACAAAGTTCAGTCACTAAAATCTATAATAATATTAAAAGCTATAATACACATTAATAAATCTATAAACTGTTTTGGTTAAGAACATGTAGTAGAAGTGATAATAGCTTTGAATGGTGTCTGATTAAATGTTAAAAAGAGTGGGGTTTTTCATTTTTGTTTTTTTAATACTTCTTTTCTGAAAAGAACAAGCATTCATTTCTTGATTAGATGTAGAATATTACATCTTCCCAATAGTGACTGTATGGGTCTTTCAAGCTGTCCAAAATTCATTCATGTTAATGATTAAAGAATCTCCATTACAATAATTGCTTAATATTGATGATATTGTTATTTTTTTACGATCACCTAATTTGCGTTCTTTTAATATTAAAATTCAGGTGCTCTGCAAGATGCATCAGATACGTGTAATTTATAAAAAAAGAAGCACTTTGCGGACTTCAGTTGTTTAGAGTTACTGGTCATCTGTCTCCGCAATTTGATTGTGTCAAAATATGACGTCTAAATTGAAAGAGACCATTTTGTGTACTCTTAGATATACTAGGACACAGGGTTCCTGTTTTAACATTCTTCCATTGCAGGACTCACCATCAATTCAATCTTTTGTATTTCATGGACTTACTCTACAGTCATATGTGAATATCTTTGACTGTACCAGATAAACCTGCTCTTCCAGCAATTGCAGAGAATTTGGAAGTGGTTGGAATATTAGTAATAAGTTTGAGCCACTCTAACATCTGAGGTTTTCCTTCATTTAATTGTCATCCCTAATGTGTACCAAATGGTGTTGATCTGACATTAAACCTCAATAGCTTTGATCTCCCAGATATTGGCCATTAGGCTCTCCGCCACTCCTCTCTGTGGGTGGCGGTTGAAGGTAGGCAAGAAAGACCAGGTGGAAAGGTTCTGTATTTTCACCTTCGCTTTATCCCTTATTTGATGTTGTGTGCTACAGGTTTTATGAGACATAGGACTATGTGAAATCTACTGTTATCACCAACTGAGCAGATGTTATTACCTAGTGTTTTCTAATTTAAATTTCAGATACCAGGAGGCTGTAGTTTCTTTCACTGAAGACTTCATCACCTGTGAGTTTTACTATTTGTACTTGAACACTGTCAACCTGTGGCAGGAGTACATGTAACAAGAAACCACATCACATTCACAGTGTATCTGTACAATAATCATGATAGTATTTGTTTTATTAGGTGTATATAATCAATTTCAATGTTCAAACGTGAAAAAAGACCAGTGTATTGTGGAATACTATATTACAATAAGAGAAGGCTCTGTGATCAGTTTGAGACTTTTTTTCATATTAATGATATAGTGTGAATATATGAATCAGGTAAGAATGTTGTATAAAAATAAGTTCAATGGGACTTAGTAGAGCAATGACTTGTATATGGGTAATATATTACTTGGTTTCCTCTGAAAATTGTTCCATATCTTGCAATGACAATCTTTCCAGCACAGCTGATCCCAATGTCCCGCTCAAGTTGGAAAAAGTCTTCTGTTCGGGCATAGTTCACATACACTAGATCACCCTAGGAAAAGAAAACAGTGAAGGTTGAACTGTGAAGATGCAGCACTGAAGGGGTACAACAGTGAGAATGCATCAATGAAAATATAACAATGAGAATAAAATCAACTAGAAAACAGACTGGCTGCAATGCAGAGGATTCAATACTGAAAATAAAAAAGTGCGTATACAAGAGTGATAATATATGAATGAAGATGTTAAAGTGAGTGTGTAAAGTTCTGAATGATTACATCATGATAAGGCATTCCTCAGAACAATGTTGAAAAATAATAGCTTCAATCAGAACTTAATGGTTGTTCGTCAGTCTACGGTTCATCATTTCTCTTGATGTCCTTCGTAACATTCAACTCCCAACCCCATTTTCTGGGTCTCTGTGCCACCTTTCATACTTTATGTATTAGTTTACTAATTGGTTCCTAGTGTTTTCTCCCCATCCTCCTGTTCATCAGGAGTCCACCACTCAGAATTCAGATAGAAGTGCTCAGCTATAATAAAAAGGTGTGCCACTGGAGGCACACAGTAAACTACCACACTTTGCTTTATTCCCAAAATCATCATGCAGACTGTACAGTGTGTCAGTATGACTTCCGAGTCAACACACTTTGACACTGTACTGCACACTTTGACCACGCAAGCCCTTCCGCTGTCTTTCAGCTAGGTTTGCACTACACAAACATTACATACAATCTTACATATTCCGTTTTCCTTCTTTATTTGTTTGTATTGTCTACCCCACCCTATTGCTCCGTCTCCAGCATTGGACTGCGCGGAGGCATTCTGCAGCTGCCCTATTATGAAGCATGCCACAACACGGTGTTGGTGAGGGTAGTTTTTACAAAGTGAAGGTGCTCATTGTTCTACAATTTGCAACTTGACAAATTCGTGACTTCAAGTCACCTTACTTTCTTTTGTGTGGTTACACTGACTGGAATGACACAGGCGTTCACAGAAAGGCATTAATAATACAGTCATCATAGTCGCTATAGTATATAATTGGGTATTGTCACAAAGAATTGGGAAAACAGCACAGACTGCATTAGCACTTAGCAGTATTTCAGGGGCTTTTAGCAATTGCTAGAAATGGGGGTCTCTCGTTGGCAATGGTTTGCACTTTTGTCCAAGTAGAGAGATACAATTCTAAAATAACACCTGCTCTCGCCCTTGGTAGCATGGCACGAGCAGACAGGCTTATCTCAGAAGCAATGTGTAAAGCATTTGTGCGCACATACAGTAATACAGTGAAAACACCACAAACGGACACCACACCAGTTTAGAAAAATAAGTAATCTTTATCTAAACCAAACAAGACCAAAAGAACAAAAATCCAACATACATTTATCAAGGCATGTCTCTTACAGAAGGTAAAAACAGTTCTGTCCACAGCAAACTATAGATGAGACACTTTCAACACAAAGTACCTTGGATGCGTCAAAATCATAAACAAAAAACGCCACACGTAGAGTGATGAGTCTGTTCCTTACGATCATCTGTACCTTACGTGCAGGGAAGGTGATGCATCAGTTCTTTGCTTCAGGGGAGGTGATGTGTCGGTTCCTTACTGCCATGCAGGGGAGGTGATGTGTTGGTTCCATAATGAAGAGTAGTTGATGCATCGGTTTCTTACTGCGGCCCCAGCGTTATCTTAGACTTGGCACCCGGTGCAATGCATGGGGATTTGGAGATGCGCAGGTTCTAGATGCGATGGTGCTGCACTGATCCCTGCAGCCCCAGTCCCATGATGTGTCAGTTCTTGCAGTTGCACAGCAGGGCCTGTGTCAGAGTTGGTATGGTGATCTTAGTCTTCAGGGATTGGTGCACGAGACTTGGCGTGCTGTGATTTCTACAGCTGCGGGGGGACGCTGCGTCGGTTTCTTCAGTGGCATGAAGGTGATGCATGAGAATTCTTCCCGCACAGAAGTGTTGTCAAAAACGGGTGTGGATGTGTCACGCTTCTCTAGTTGCCTCACTTTTCCCAGCTCCCAGTAGCAGGAACAACCTCCAGAGGCCCAAAACAGGAACAGGCACCTCTTGGCAGGTCAGAAGGCCCAGCAAGGAATTTCAGGAGAGCTGGTGGTGAAGTCTTGTGCCCCTGGGACTTCAGAACAGGAGACAAGCTCTACTTCAAGCCCTTGAAGATCTTCCTCAAGCAGTATGCACAACACAGACCAAAGTCTTGGTCCTCTCTTTGGCAGAAACAGCCAATGGAAGCCAACCACAGACAGCACACAGCAAAGGGGCAGTACTTCTCCTTCAGCTTTCCAAGCTCTTCTCCTTGGCAGAGGTTCCTCTTAAGTCCAGAGGTATTCTAAAGTTCTGGGCCCTAGCATTTATACTCAATTTCTCTTTGTTCTCTTGTGGCAGAAAGGCTCAGTCAAAACCAGTTCTGTCCTCTCTGGTACAGCTTCCTGGCAGGAGGTGGAGACAGCAATGTGTAAGGCAGACCAGGCTCATTCAGGTGCAAGGAAATCTCTTTCCTCTACTCTAAATGCAGCCCAGATCAATTCAGCACAGCCCTGACTCATACAGTAGAGGCAGGACACACCCCACCCCACCCCATTCGTAGCTGGTTAATGTGAATGCACATCACTAGCCCCTGTAATTCCAAAGCCAGACAGTCAGTCCACAAACCAGCAGAGGCACACAGGATGGCTAAGCATGAAAATACCTTCTTTCTAAAAGTGGTATTTTCAAACAGACAATATAAAATCATCTTTATAAAAGATGCATTTTTATATTCTGAGTTCAGGCATACTAAACACCTTCTTTCTACCTTGTACCAATGGGTAATTATGCTTATATGGTGTTATAAATAAACTCACATTCTATCCTCTGGGACAGAGAGCCTTTCAATAGTGAAAAACGAAATACACTATATTTCACTACCAGGACATATGCCATACATGTCCTACAAGTGCGACGAGCAGGTCTGGGGTCACAGGCGGTGATTGCTGTAGCATGATGAGCCGGTTAAACGTGACAAACTGCTATCGCTGTAGAGCGAAGAGCAGGTCAGGTATCACGGATGGTCGTCGCTGCAGAACAAACAGCCCACCAAGATTCATGGACAATCATTGCTGCTGCGCAAATACAGGTGTTACACTGCTGGTCGTTGCTGTCAGTGACTGTCAGCGCAAAGAGCTAGTATCACTAGAACTTCACATTTGAAGACATTGGTGGCAGCAGATTCTTGTCCACGAGCAGACCTGTTCATGGGCATGAGAAGCCTAAACCTCAGGATTTATACCTCCTATTTAAAAGGAGTACACTCTGATGCCAGCCAAGGGTCCTGGACCAAAACAACATGGTAAAATTGGCCTAAGCTAATTGGAACATTTCATTTATTTGTAAGTCCCTGTACCTAGGATCTGTAAATTACATGCTAATAGTGGGAATCAGAACTCAGTGTGCCACCCCCTAAAGTATCCTTTTAAAACCTGACTCGTGTGTGTCACTGCAGCCTGTAGTGCAGTTTTAGACTATCATTTCGACCTAGCATAATAAACCTTTTGCCAGGCCTAAACCTTACTTCTCAATACTTTTGTCACCCCTAAGGCAGACACTAAATGCTCAAATAGAAAGGTGCACCATATTAAGAAAGTTGGACATGTGCACATAAGTTTTATATGTCCTGGCAGTGAAAAACCTGCAAACTTGTTTTTCACTGTTGCAAGGTTTGCTTTCCTAAAGGAAAATGCTGGATTACACCATGGCAGAGCAGCTAGAAAAATTATTCACTGACTCATTTAAATAGAAATATAATATCCAAGAATAAGCAATGAAATAATCAACTACAGTGTTATCATAAAATTCATCGAAATTTTGATTAAAGGAGTGACAACGGGAGACAACGCTTGGCTAGTACTTTCCTTACCCTCATGCCCAGGAGGGGTTACCAATCAGGCACCCAGAAACAGAAGTTACCTTTGATTACCTGAACACATCAGCTGTGCGATCGTCCACGTTCCAATTGGACACTACAGTTTATACTTTTAGAAAGTTGCCATATACCTACCTAGGCCAAAAGGGCAGTTTTCCCAGTGTCATGTCACTTGAGATCCCCCCCCCCTGTGGTGAGATATAGAATGCTCCGGGTCAAAGGACCTGGGTGTGGGAAGTGTTTTTTTCATTGAGTAGGATGGCCTAGGAGCTGGGCCCTGCCCCTTCCTGACTTTCAAATGATTCCTACCCGGTCACTGGCAGATGTAGTTCACACCTAGGCCTGCCTTCGTTTTGGCTCCACATACAATGGGTTCAGATCATCTCCAATCTATCTACTAAAAGCTTTGTTGTTTCAGAGACATCTTCATGCTACTGCCTAACTTCAATCTACCTCTAGTACTCCTCTCTCATTATGTTTTGACTCTAAGAACCTCTTCCCTTTTTTTTGCCTTTGGAGCAGGGTAATTTTGCCTCTACCCTACACGTCACAAATACACATATGTGCACTTAGCACTAGATATTCTGTGTGCCCTAATGTTATTAATGTAAAGTGATGCCTTTGATGAATTCCTGAAGTGCATTCACTGTAGAACTGAAGAATTATAATACACTATGAGCTTTAATCTTCATAAATAGATCATGGTCTTACAAATGTGATAAAACAGTCCTTACACTCTTAAAATTTAATTTAAAAACTAGAAAGTTTTATGTAACGTGCACTAATGTTTTAATATATGCACTTATAATGTAGTTCCAAGTCACATTTATACACAATTATTCCAGTCATTTCATCTTTATGAAACGTGTAACATGAAGCTAATGTATTGAAATTTTCCATTCATTTGTAGTTATATGTGCACATGCATATTACAAGTGCACCATTTACTTAATATGTTAAATTGCTATGACTATGCCTGTATTTCTTTACCGTTTTCAGTTTTCTGCTTGCATGTCTTTCCTTGCAGGTACAGCAACATGGTTGTTAGTTTGAGAATAGATTTAACACTGTATTAGGATAAAGAGTCTGAGAAGAAGACCTTGACATGGAACGTAGAGAGCCAAAGCGTTAGCTGACTGTTTCTATTTGTAATGTTAAAAATAGTCGCAGGTACTCAAGGACATTGTCTTTCCCAGGGGTGTTGATTTGGAGATTTTGGTGGAAATAACTGATGTTCACACTGTCTGAGGTTTGAGCACTTTCCTTTGGACTTTGAGAAGTGTACACCTCCATGTTGATCCCCCTTGACTCTTTGCTTAGAGTGGCTTAGGCGAACACTTATAGCCCTATGCCAAGCAGACTTTTGACTGAGCTTCTGAAATGCTGACACCTTCCCGCAATTTCCCCACATTTTCCTATTTTCCATATTTCTTTGATTTTTTAGATCCCTTTAGATGTAACCCTCTACAGTAGTTTGGATTTTGAATTGAATGATTTTAGACTTTACTCGTATATAGGAGAGGATCAGAAACTCTTCTCTGAGCATCAAATCTTGTTATTAATCTTCTGTATTGCTCTGACTTCTACTTTGTCTCAATTTTGGAAAATGGACAGAGTTTCTGAATGATGCAGAATACTCTTACCCAGTCAAGAGATCAGGGCTTGATCCATCACCGTTTTTTAGCTCACTGCACCATCCCAGCTCAGAATCTGGCTACATGCAAATTGGTCTGTTCCTGTCCCAGTGCATGATGGGAACAGGGCAAACCAAACTACCAAGCCAATTCTTATACTGGGAAGGAAACAAGCTTCCGGGGACCGGTTTCTGGCATTTCAGCCGTCGCCGGCCCGGCTTGCATGAATCCTGATGGTGCAATGAGCAGGGGACTCACGTCTGAGTATACCCTCCCACACATAGAGGTCGATTAGGATCGCGGACGGACTTGCGTCCGTCCGCGACCCCAGAGCAGGAGGGAACCTCTGCATGGCATGCGGAGTTCCCTCCTGTGCAATTAGGATGTGACCGCCACCCTGGCGGTCACATCCTCTATTTTTAACATTGCCGCGGGTGCAGCTTCAAGCTGCACCCGCGGCAATGTTAAAAATGCACGCATTGCATTTGCATGCAGAAAAAGGCAGGCACCTCGCGGTGCCTGCCGCTTTCTGCATGCAAATGCAGGGGGGTACCATAGGTACCCCCCATGTGCACCCCCCACCCCCTTCACCTAGGGGGCCCGCAACGGGCCCCCGCAGTGAAAATCCGTATGCTTTTCCACGGCGGAAAACCCGCAGCGGAAAAGCACTTTTTAAAGCCCATCCTGATATGGCGGACGGTGTCTGAGAGACACCGTCACCATATCAGAGCTTTTCCGCCGCGGTTGTAAGCCGACCGCGGCGTAAAAGCTGCGGACGGAAACCAGGACCCACCAGCCATCCTAATGTGGCGGTGGGTCCTTGGTCAGTCCGCTGCAGTTTTTCCGCATCCTCGGGGCCGGCGGTGGCTTCCGCCGGCCCCGAGGATGCGGAAAAACCGCAATCATAATCGGCCCCTTAGTGTGGACAAAATCGATTTTGGAAAAGGGGGTGGTGATGGACAGAGTTTCTGAATGATGCAGAATACTCTTACCCAGTCAAGAGATCAGGGCTTGATCCATCACCGTTTTTTAGCTCACTGCACCATCCCAGCTCAGAACCTGGCTACATGCAAATTAGTCTGTTCCTATCCCAATGCATACTGGTATGCCTGAACTGGTTTAGGAGTTCGGGTTATTCAGTTGCTATTCTGTATATTTACAGCATGGTATTGAGATTTATCTTAACCCGACTGTTAATCTGTAATAAACCTGAACTATAGTTACCGATTCCTGGCCCTTATTGTGTATCCAAATGGGTTACACTGTTGATTTCCTTTGTTTGATTAAATGCTAACTTCCTTTACCTCTCCGTCAGCAAAAAAGGTCTATTGGTTCACCGATGGTAAGAGTGTTGGTCCAGCACTGGATCACCTCCCTCTCAACCCTCTTCGTGTTTTTCCTGTGTTTTGAGTATTAGATGTGCTTTTTTTATTCTTGTCCTTATGTATGGAGAATATTATTATGTTCTACTGTTCTTGGTGTATCACTCCACACTGTAAAGCGCTCTAACGTTTGAGGGCCATATTGGGGCTCTATAAGGCTCGATCAATAAATAGCTATATTTTATACCAACTAAAAATGTTTACCGATCTTTCTACCCGTGTCATGACTGACAGCCCTTAATAGGAGTTTCTCAAAAATTGCTTACCCAACTTTTTACGGAAAAAAGGAAGTCTTTCATCCTGTATCCTGGCCTAAAGCAAGGAGATGATTTCGTCCTGATGCTGACCTGTGCTACAAAAAGTGTTCCATCTGGGATGCTTCAGGCAACTTGCAAGATCCAAGCAGCTGTGCTCTCGGAGTCTTTTGTTTTCTGTAATATTCAGACATGTCAAAGGCAGAACTCCTGTTTTAGCTCAGACACTGAAACAGAAATTTCACCTGATGTATTCAAAATTGTGCTTGCAGTCTTGAGCAGAAATGGAGTATATCAGATGCAGAGTGAACGTGAAAGTAAAGATGTTGCCTGGTTTATAGAACACCTGCAGGTTTTTCTGCAACTCCTAAATGTCAAGTAATAGGACCTTTTTAATTCAAGGTTTACCAGACAGCTAAAGACGTCTTGAGGATATTCAGAAAGCTTCCCTGGTAATGCATTATGACCTTTTCTTATCATTGGCTTTGTGGTTTGTAACTAGGGCTCCTGGTATTACGCTTTGTATTTTTTTAACGTTTCCATCTGTACTTATCCATAATAATTTTTTGCCCATCTTATTGGTATTTATCCATATTTATTTTGTGTTTTGAGAATGCATGTACCTGTAAAATGCTACATTTTCACGTTTATTTACCTCTTGGACAGGCACTCATAATTGGATGCGTGTCACATTTTATCAGATTAAGCACCTGCGTATAACAAAACACTCCACTCACGGGTACATATTAGCGCTATACTACAAATATATGTTAACATATGCCTATATTTTATGGAAATCTCATCCTGTTTATTAACTCTCCATGCTGTTGCTTAGAATTCATGAAAGACAGCATGGAGAGTCACTTATAAGGAGCCCAATTTTCAATATTTGTGGGGGTTTTATTAATAAATACTGGCAGGAAACACATTGTATTCTGTCTGTATTTATCTTTAAAAATCTCTAAAAATGGAAATCCGTAATCCTTATTTGTAACTCACTTTTTCTAGCTTTCTATTTGCTGGCTGTATTTGTTTTAGGGTGTCCAGGTTCTGTTCCTCCTTCCCAAGGAGCAAAGCCTTTTCACACTACCTCTCCTAGTATTCTTCCACAAGTGCTCCTTTCTGTAAAAAGGCGTGTAAATCTTGTTCTTATCTTGTCACATTTGCTGTGCATTCAGAGACCGAGGTCAAATGTCAGGCTGCCTCCTTGGGAGCATTTAAAGTACATTTCTTGTTCATTCTGAAGAATGTTGGACAAACATACTTTAAAATTATCAACACAAATCAAAACACTAGGTGATGCTATTTCCACATGTTATTGTGTGTGCACTGTATAGTTTTATTAGTAAAACTGTATGCCTGTGCAAATGTAATGGTCATTTCAATTGGAAATATGTTGTCTGTAATGCCAGTGTGGTACCACACCATGCAGTCTCCACTTTACGCCACTCCCCCTTCACCACTCTTCGCCCCTGCAATCTACTCTGCCCCACTACACTTTACACCAGGCCAATGCACGCAGCCCCCCTGCACTTTACTCTGCGCCACTGCACTCTACACTGCACCACTCCACTCTACGCCTCTCTACTCTACTCTGCATCACTCTATTATATGCCAGTGCAATCTACACCACTCTACCCTACTTCAGTCTAGACCAGTGGTCTTCAAACTTTTTGATGTCGAGACCCCCTTGTCAAACCTTTTTAGACGTAAGGACCCCCTATGACGTAATTTTCTAGAAACTGGTTCTCTGCATGTATCGGCAACCATAAATGCCCCTGTTAGACCTGGCATCCTTTGGCACGTTTCCCCTGTTTTTTTCCTTTCTGACCTTCTTCTGAAATACGGCGCATTCCAGTCCTTTTCCCTTCAAAAGTTGCTGCCTAGCACCAACGTAGCTTGGTTAAGCCAAGCACAATAGACCAGGGTTGCTAGTCCTCCGGTTTTCTGTGGCACTGTGCTTACTTGGGGCTAGCGGTTCCAAGCCCCTGAGGGAAAGAGGTGGCCTGTGGTCGCGTGTTCATGTAGAGCACGTCTGCAGACTCCTCGGAGGGAAGCCTGGCTTCGGACCTGGGTGACTGAGGGTGTAAGTGGTGCAGATGGAAGGGACCCTTGACTTGGGAATGAAGGACTAGCCTACGCAGAGCACATCTAAATGCCCTTCAGAGGGCAGCCTGGCATTGGGTGAGTGATTGAAGGTGGAAGTGGGACAGATGGAAGGGACCTTTGACTTGGGAATGAAGTGCCTATCAATGTCTGGTGCATGCAGAGGATGTTTACAGACTCGTCAGAGCATGTCTAGAGACTTCTTGGAGGGCAGCCTGGCATAGGGCATGGGCTGTTGATGGTGGCAGTAGGGGGTAGGTGGTACTGTCACTGGAAGGGAAGGGACCCTTGACTTGTAATTGCATTGATATAGTGCTTACTACCCTGACAAGGCGTCAAGGCACTTTTCGGTGAGTACACGCTATTCTGGGACCCAAAAAGGATTAGTGGTGAATTAGTATAGGGAAATACTAAATGAATTTGAGCTGTGGGCATGTGAGTCTGTTAGTTGGATTGAAAAGGATAGTGGAGGAATAGAAGAGGGAAGGGTCTAAAAAGTGTGTATTTGGAGATCATAACATTAGGAGGTTTGGGATGAGTAAAGCAGAGATGCAGGGGCAAGAGTCTAGAAGTGGATAAGGGAGAAAGATGAGCTATTGCATGAGTCTAGGAGGGATACATGAGGGAAGGTTGTAGAAAGGCTTGTATTTATGGAATTATGTGTATAGCAGAACTTAAAAATAAGCTCAGCACAACAGTACCAGGAGAGCTTGAAATAGATTAGTTTTATTTTGGTGAAAAAGACAGGCATGCTCCTAACAACTTTTACCCATGTAACTCCTCTTGCAAATGTGCTATCCTTAACTGGTCATATTTTGACTCTACAAACTCCTGCAACAAGAGCAAATTTGCGGCAAATAAGCATCCTTCCCCTAAATATTACATGGCATCCTGTAATGGCGCGCGGGATTCGCAGTTCTCGTTTAAAAATGGGACGCCCAAAAACAAACGCAATAGAACGTCCAAAAAAGATTGGCAGCCACCTTTGGAAAAAGTCTAATAACCCTATTGAACAGGATTAATATTACAATTTGAGCAAATGTTACCCTTCTAACAGCTACTTAAAAACTGCTAATTTATCCCACACAAACCAGTACATCAACAGATAAATAGTCAACCTTAAATTGTGGCAAAATTACAATTACTGTGCTGGTCTGACACGATAGTGGCCATGCACTCACAAACTTGTTAAGTTACTAATGTAAATGTATTGCGACTTATATAGCGCACGTATCACCCGAAGGCATCAAGGCGCTTGCCTTGGGAACCCGTCCTGGCTTTTTCCCTGTGAGATAACCCCTACTGGGCATCCCCAAGGTGAAAGCCAGGCATCCCGCAGCGGGTGGGCCGCCGTAGTGGAGATTAAGCAAGCTATTGCCCAGAGTTTCAGCGTGGGACCCCATGATTAGAATAGGCACCGAGGCGAGAATTATCGAGTCTGTGGACATTTTTGAGCTCAGGACCCTGCCGCGTCGGGAATTGAACCCTGGTCCCGGGCCAGACCTCTGCATCAGGGTCTGCCGCTTTAGTGCTCGCTTTAGGTCTGTCCATATCAACCTATTGAAACTCAGTTGTATTGTCGACCTTGGAAAGATGAAAGAGTGAGTTGTAACAGCTCACAGTAGAATCTTGTCACATACAGACCTGTTTTTCCTGTACTGGCTGAACCTGCGACCTGCTCACCCCCAATATACACATCAGATGTCAAGAGCAAGATCAGGCTGCCTCTATCTTAGAGTATGCAGTTCCGACTATACTCTGCTTTACACATTTACAGGGATGTTTGTGCCGCCTTTGAATACATGTTTTGTGTGCAGAAGAGAAGCTTTCTTGGATGCCATGGTTTGGATTGTTGGTGTGATGCATCCTTTACACTTATTAACTGATAAGGCGCATTAGTCTTTCATTCAGGCAAGCAGCTGATGACAATCTCAATTAGTGATCCCAGCTGTCTTTTTGCAGGGACAAGTAAAGCTGGGGAATCTGCGACCCCCTTCCTAGAACTCCACGACCCCCCTGGGGGTCGGGCCCCATAGTTTGAAGACGTCTAGTCTAGACCACTCTACTCTGCACAACTCTTCTCCATGCCAGTATCAACTATACGCCACTCTACTCCATGCCATTCTGCAGTCGATGCCCCTTTACTACATGCCATTCTGCACTCAACGCCACTCTACTACATGCCATTTGGCACTCGACGCCCCTCTACTCCATGCCATTCTGCACTCTACGCCACTCTACCCCATGCCATTCTGCTCTCTACGCCAATCCACTCTAAGCCAATCCATTCTACCCTACACTGTAGTCTGCGTCACTGTAGTCTGCGCCACACTACTCTATGCCACTGGACTCTACACCACTGCACTCTACAAAGCTATACTCTGCAACACTGCACTCTCTGTTACTGAACTATATGCCACTTTAATCTGCACTACTGAACTCTACACTAATGTACTCTACACCACTGCACTATGCAGAACTCCACTCTACTCTGCACCACTCAAATCTATGACACGCATTGTATCCCTCTGAATTCTATGCTGCTGCACTCTAAACCACTGCAATCAACGCCACTACACTCTGCAAGACTCTACGCCAATGAACTCTACACCAGTCCACTCTACTCTAGATCACGCCACTATATGCCACTGCACTCTCCTATGCACTACTCTGCACCACTCTATGCCACTGCACTCTACTCCACTGCACTCTATGCCACTCTACTCTACACCACTGCACTCTACTCTGCACCACTGCTCTCAATGCCACTGAACTCTACAGCACTCTACACCACTGCACCCTATGACATTCTACTCTGCAACAGTAAACTCTAAGCCACTGAACTCTATTCCACTCTAACCTGCACTACTGCATTCTGTGCTAATGCACTCTACCCCACTCTGCTCTGTATCACACCAATCTATGCCACTGCACTTTGCAGCACTCCACTTTACAACACTGCACTTTATGCCCCTTCACTCTACAACACTGTACTCTCCTAAGCACCGCTGTACTCTACTCTACATATTTCCTCTTTGCACCACTACACTCTATGCCACTGCACTCTGCTATACAATGCTCTAATTTATGCCACTGCATTCTACGATGCTGCATTGTACGATGCTAAATTCTATGCCACTGCACTCTACACCACTATACTCAGCATCACTCTACTCCAATGCACTCTACATCTTTCAACTCTAAGCCACTCCGCTGTAGGCATCTACATGACCTCACTCTATGCCACTCCAATAAATGACAGTCTATGCCATTCCACTATACGACACTACACACCCCTCTCCTCTACACCACTACTTTTAGCCAAGCTAAACAGCAGCCACAGTGGTGTAAGACATGGCTACAACACATTGGCAAAGCCCATAGCTCTTGCACAAGTGACACCTGTTGACTTTGCCAATGCTTGTTTAAATAAATCTACTATTTAAGAGTGTAAGTAAGTGGGAAATTTACCTGGAATCACTTGCGTACAGCATGGCATAAAGCACTTCAATGCCTCATCAAGGATAGTAAGCGCTACATAAATGCAATACCAATTATAATCTGTGAATATCTATGGGGAATTACAGTGTTGGGCTATTCGAGAAAGAGGTCATAGTCTTAATGTGAGACGTGAATGAGCTCCGACAGGGTCCAATCAATCTGATCTACAAAGATAAACTGGTTTCTCTAAAGAATTCTTGGTTCACTCTTTATACGAGCCATGAATGAGCTTCGACAAGCTAAAAATGCTCTAACTCAACTGCGCCTAGACACCCTAGGGTATTAGTTGCGCATTAAAAATTCCATTAAAAAAAAAAAAAAAGTAAACTGGTTTCTGTCAGGAAAGAAAGGCTTATCCGTTGTAGCATGGGTCAAGCAGTGAGACCTTCCCTAAAGAAAACACACATGGTATATGGGAAACCAGTTGAAAAATGTCAATACATTTAGAAAGGAAACCAGAAAGCAAAAACAGTAGTATTTAAAATAAATAAATGTCACATGTAGTAATAAAAAAGTTACAACACTTAAACCGAAATTGGCTTCATTACAATCTGCCTTTCGAACAATCTTGAAAAGCATAAACAATTCAAAATTTGCTAACATTCGTGACAAGAATTTTCAATTCTATTAAGGACAAGGAGGCGAGGATTATGCTTAGTCTCATTTCTTTACTGACACATAGCAGCCAATCACATTACAGTAAAGAAAAAACAGAAATACGTCACCCATGAACCCGGGTAACCATAGAGTACACCCATAGTATATAAACAGTCTCAGAGGTAACCACTTCCTCTTTCTTTGTCCAAAATCCAGTAGGAAGAACCAGTTAAACATCAGAAAACCAAGGAGAACATCGTCCGAAAGGACCAAAATCCGAACGAGGAGGTGGAGGAACTTCCAAAAGCCACAGGAACAGAAGCAGGCCAACGAGGAGAAGAAACTCGCAGCAGAACTTCCACAAGGGCGGAGCCGGAGGAACCTCACTTGGGATCAGAGCCTGAAAAGAGACACAAAGCCGTAATACACATCCCGTGTAATCATGAGCAAATAAAGGGTGGGTAGAGAAAAAACCAAAGCATTCATCACATTTCATTAGGAAAGATCCATGAAGCATTGCATAGTAACAATATAATAGATACATGCATATACAACGGGTGGGATAATCCTCGCCTCCTTGTCCTTAATAGAATTGAAAATTCTTGTCACGAATGTTAGCAAATTTTGAATTCTATTTCAGGACAGGAGGCTCCGATTATGCTTGTTCAAAGCTCCTCCACCACAACAGAAGCAACAGTAGGAACAGGCTTGAAATAAAATGTCTTAAACACAGAATCTGAGGACCAGTCAGCAGCTTTCATAATGTCACATAAAGAGACCCCCAATGAAAAGGCCTTAGAGGCCATGGCTCCCCGAGCCGAGTGAGCACCAAAAACAGAAACATCAATGCCCGCTTCCCCCATAAGCCATCTTACCCAACGGGCCAAAGTGGCTGGAGCAACGGGGCGAAAGGGTTTTTGCAAGGCAATCAACAATTGACCCTGCATATCAGATCGATGAAGAGAAGTACTCACCTCATAATCTTTAAGGCATTGAACCACACAAAGGTTAGGTCGAGCCGGAAAAGAAGGATAGGAAATGATGTCCGTGTTAGTTTTAGTGCGCCGGGAAAGGCGAAAGGAAACACCCTCAGGCGTGAAACTACGACCCGCTAGATCTAGAGCGCGGACGTCTGAAATGCGTTTGCAGGAAAGCAAACACAGTAATATAGTAAGCTTGGCCGAAAGTTGCTTACGAGTCAATAAGGAATTAACCGGCCAAGCTTCCAGAAAACGTAAGACCACAGAAACGTCCCATAGGGAAACATATCTAGGCTTAGGAGGAGTAGCCATACGAATACCTTTCAGAATCTTGGCTACGAGAGGATGTTCCCCAATTGGCTTGCCATCGACAGGAAGATGACCCGCCGAAATGGCGGAACGGAAATTGTTGACTGTGCAATAAGCCAAACCCGAAGAGGTGGACAGAGAGGACAAAAAATTGCATATCAAAGAGATATCAGCCGATGTGGGATCAACTTGCCGTTGAGTACACCAATCACTCCAACGTTTCCAGGAACTTCTGTAACGTTTGTGAGTGTTAGGGGCCCAGGCGTTGCTGAGGAATCTGGCAGCGTCCTCAGAAAGGCCTGGCACCGTCCAACGTTCCCCGAAATTCGCCACGCCAGGAGAAGGAGGGAACCGGACTGAACCAGGGGATGCGGATTCTGCAATGGATCTAGAAGGAGATTCGCTCTCTGAGGAAGAAGAAAGGGCAGGTCGCACGCCATCTCCAGAAGAACAGGGAACCATGGCTGAGCCCTCCAGAGAGGGGCAATCAGAATCAATTCCGCCTGAAAGCGCGTCACATAGGCCAGAACCCTCGGGAGCATCATGAATGGGGGAAACGCATAACAGAGGGACGTCGGCCACGTCTGGAGGAAAGCATCGGTGGCCAGAGACTCCGGATCCGGTCGCCAACTGAAAAACTGGGGAAGGTGGGTGTTGAGCCGGGACGCAAAGAGGTCGATCAGACACGGCCCCCAGCTGCGAAGCAGTTGGCGAAATACCCTGGGGTGGAGTCTCCAGTCGCTGAAGTCCTTCAGATATCTGGAGTTCCAGTCCGCCACAAGATTACGAGACCCGGGAAGGTACTCTGCAATAACAGTGATCTTGTGCTGGAGGCAAGAATGCCAGAACTCCTTGGCAATCTCTGCCAACAACCGCGACCGAGTGCCCCCCAGCTTGTTGATGTAACACACTGCGGAGACATTGTCCATCCGGAGAAGGATGCAGCAGTGGGACTGAAGAGGCGACAGGCATTTGATCGCAAATGACCCCGCCAGCAACTCCAAACAGTTGATGCGGAGTGAAAGTTCCCGCGGAGACCACCGTCCCCCCGTCGAGATTGGACCGCAACGAGCTCCCCAGCCCCAACGACTGGCATCCGATTCGATCACAATCTCCGGAGAGGAGCCGAAGAGAGCCCTGCCGTTCCAGGCCTCCATGTGATCCAACCACCATTGCATCTCCAATCTGGCCTCCTCCGAGAGAGGAATCAAATCGGAATACCGGAGGCCTCGCTGAAGATGCTGAATCTTCAGACGTTGAAGGGCCCGATAATGTAGCGGGGCTGGAAATATTGCTTGCAGGGAAGACGCCAAAAGCCCGACTACTCGTGCTAACAACCTCAATGACACAGTCGGACTCGAGATAATGGAATTCAATTCCTTCTTGATATAGCGAATCTTCTGCTGGGGCAGCAGAAGCTGACAAGTGATGGAGTTGACTCTGAACCCCAAGAAATCGATGACCTGAGAAGGATGAAGAACAGATTTGGGAACATTCACCAGAAATCCGAGGGACTGGAGAAGGTCTATGGTCCAGTCCAGATGAGTCATTAGTTTGACCGGACAATCCGCTAGAAGGAGGATGTCGTCCAAATAAATGATCAAACGAACCCCACGACTGCGGAGCGATTCCACTACAGGACGCAACAGTTTCGTGAAGCACCACGGCGCCGACGAAAGGCCGAAGGGGAGGACTTGATACTGATACCAAGTCCCCTGCCACTGAAACTGCAGAAAACGGCGATGGGGACGGAAGATCGGGACCGAAAGGTAAGCATCTTTGAGGTCCAGACGAACCATCCAATCCCGTTCCCTCAAGAGGTCTCGCAACAGATGGATTCCCTCCATCTTGAAGTGTCTGTAAACTACCCCCGCATTGAAATCCTTCAGATTGAGGACCAGCCGTGAACCTCCTCCCTTCTTGTCCACCAGAAAAATCAAACTGGCAAAGCCCTGCGGATGGTGGACTGTCGGCACAATGGCCCCCTTCAATACCAGAGACTTGAGTTCCTCTGTGATGAACTCCTGACTTTCCTTTGAGAAGTGAAGAGGGAAGGGAGGACGAGATTGGTGAATGGGATGATAGAATTCGATTTTGAATCCCTGAACCGTTTCCAGCACCCAAGCATCGCCTGAGATTGCGCGCCAATTGGCATAGAAAATGGCGAATCCTGCCCCCCAGAACAACACTGCATGCAGGAAGAAGTCTCACCTGAAGTGGCGGAATCTTGATGTCCGCCGGAGTAGCCACCTGAACCTCCTTTCTTGAACTGCCCACGTCCTTTCCTGGAAGGGTAGAAGTTAGACCGCTGGGCATAACTGGAATCCTGCTGGCCTCCCTTCTGGGACTGGTACCCACGTTGATTGGGTTGGTATTGACCACGGCCGGACGCGCGTCCCCTGTTTCGTCCGGCCTTGCTGAAAACCGGACGCATGGCCCGTTTTAAGGTGGCCTGTGCCTTATCAATACTACTAAAAGTACTGACAAAATGGGTGAGCTCCTTCAAGAAGGATTGACCAAAAAGAAGACCTTGAGCAGCAGCCCCTGCCTCCGAAGAAGAAAGTTCAGACAATTTCGGGTCCAGTTTCAGCAGAATAGAACGCCGACGTTCACTTGAGAGGGCACAGTTGGCGTTCCCTAAAAAGCAGATTGCCCGCTGTGCCCACTGAATGAGCTCGTCAGGATCCACAGTGGAAGACGCTTCCTTGGCACGGAAGCCCAGATCCAACATTTTAGTGAGAGGACCTAGGAGGTCCAAATCTTTATCCTGACAAGCCCGCCAGGAACGGTCTAGACCTTTTTTGGGGTCCTTGGAAAATTTTGTCATGTACGTTAGAATGGTAGGGTCGACCTCCGGCGTGTCCGCCAGGTTATCCGCCAAATCTGGCCGCGGACACTCTGAGCGAAGACGCGCCCGCACATCCTTATCAAAAGGATGCCTGATATACTGCTGAACATACTCAGCCACAGCCGGGGAGGGAAGCCAGGCGGAAGAATTCGGGTGCACAATATCCTCAGGCTCAAAAGTTAAAACAGGAGGCCGAGAGGAGGCGTCCACAAAATGTTCCTTACATTTACGTTTTTTGGGGGGAGGAGGCAAAACCTCCGACGAGGAGGAGGAAGCATCATGGTCGTCGCTCTCTACCAGAACAGGGACAGCCTTGGATTTAGAGGACAATGACCGAGCCAACTTCCGAAAGTCCGAAGAATGGGGATTACCAGGAGATGAGGACTTCTTGGAAGGAAGCCAACCTTGCTGTTACGCATATTGCGTCAAATGGCGCTTCAGGGGTGTAATGGCTCGAGCCATAGCCCTATTCATAGAGAGTTGTACCCCTTTGTCCAGTGCCTCAACCAGGTCCTGCTCAAAAAAGTCAGACCCCTCCTCCTCATAGTCACCTTCCTCCTCAAAATAGTAGGAGCCACTCATGATACACTGGAAGTGCGTGAAATCAGCCCACCAGGTGACAAGGAATCTGGTATGTCAGTGACACAGTCTGAGGGAGTGAAAAACCTCACAGTCAGCAAGTTAAAGCAGAAAAAACTGCGTAGAATACAAGATATAGAGCGTGGAGGGAGGCTTGCCGACCAAAAAATAACCACTCTAGGCAGAGCCTATGCTAATTTACAACCGGGACCTTTTTCCAAGCTCCGGCGTCTAAACGGGACTAGCTAACAGGCAGTGGGCGTGTACGTCAACAGACGCGTTCAAGAGCCGGCGCTGTGTTGACAGGAAACACAGCTGCGCGAGGAAAAGCCCTTCAGGACAAAGGTCGCGCATGCGCAGACACTCGGCTCGCCCGACAGCCAAGGAGCCTGCTCGCGCTGAACGTGCGCGAGGCAGGACAGTCCCCAGCTCCCTCCACCAAAAACGGGACAAACGGCAGCAAGTGCCCGACCCCGGGAGGTGACACACGCTCCCACCGACGCGCCGGCCGAGGAATATTCGAACGACCAAAACGGCAGCAAGAGCGCGAAATAAGCGCCAAAGCAGCAGCACACAGCGCGTACAAAGCGGTATGAGATTAAACATACAAAACAAGTTAAAGAGCAATAGAATAACAAGTTTGCACTTAACTGGCTGCGGAGCAGCAAAGAAAGAGGAAGTGGTTACCTCTGAGACTGTTTATATACTATGGGTGTACTCTATGGTTACCCGGGTTCATGGGTGACGTATTTCTGTTTTTTCTTTACTGTAATGTGATTGGCTGCTATGTGTCAGTAAAGAAATGAGACTAAGCATAATCGGAGCCTCCTGTCCTGAAATAGAATTACTCCCTTGAGTTGATGCTGAAAATAGTCACTGCCAAACTTTTTCCAAAGCTGCCATACTGAGAGAGGCTTTCCCAGGGAAATTGGGCGTTTTCCTGAAAAGTTCACAGAGTGCAGTATTTTTAGAGGCACAGACATATGCAGCCACGAAGTCTGTTGTTTTATTGAGACCACAGGTTTTTTACGCAGAGAAATATAAATAATTGGTTAATTTCTATTCTCTCACTCCTAAACATATTTTTTCTCTATTTATTAATGATTTGCTTAAGCTATATGGCAATAGAAAAGCACACTGACGATCATGTCATGCTCACTATAAGAGGTGCTGTAATTTACAGACAAGAGTGAAAAACCCCGGTTTTTTATTCTATCGAAAAGGTACATTTTAAACATAATTTTTCTTTATCAAAAATGTGCTCTAAACAATCTCCTTTACATTAATTGATTGAGGTGAAACAAATAGAAAAGAGCGCGCCATCCTTTTGACAGTGAAATAGGCCCATTGCGTGCCCGATAAACAAGTGAGCAATGTTGGTTTGAGGTCGGTGACTGGTTCTGTGGAAAGTTTTAACCTTCCAATCTTGAGTCTTCTTGGATGTCGTAAATCTTCAGCTGGAAAATCCTGCTGTTAATAAAAGGCCATAACACCACAAGGAGAGTCAGGATGAATCCCACCCACTGAAGCCAGACGCTCTAGCCAAAAAGCTCAGCGTTGGAAAAACAATTGAAGTAACCAGGGTCTTTTTGAGGGGGTGGGGGGTTGGCATCACAAGTTGTTCTGGACCTGCAGACATGTGCACACAGGGCCGGGTAAGGCTGCTATTTTAAAAACTTTAATTACTCCAGTGAGAGTTTTTTTCTATTTTAGACCATTTCTTCCAATTGCAGTGGCATCACAAGTTTGTTTACACAAGAACTGTTCATTACCGATTGGTTAACCGTGCATTCTTCTATGCAGATCACAGCTTCCTTCATCTCAGGACCTTGGACACTCACCAGCCAATGGACCCAAGCTCTACAGGAGCAGACTGCTTTCAGTTGCAGGACCATGAAGACCATTAGCCCTGTGGGACAGGAGGAGACTGGAGGTAGGAGTATTGGAGCAAAATGTTAGAAACAAGGTTTAAAGATGGAGCTCGAAACAGCTCTGTACAATACTCTGGCAAGCAGGCCAGTATTGTACTGTTGCAGGTCTAGTCTTTCCACACATTTTTACTCCCTCCACTGTTATTGGTTCATTGTATGACGCACATTGGAATGTTGGTATCTGTTATTTATGTGACGTCGGCAACCTGTCAGATTCTTTACTCCGTACCTCCCGCACAGCTGTGTTTTCCCTTTCCTCTCGCAAGCTCGTTACATGTGAATAAATACTTCAGCAAACATTCAGTTTCCAGCAGTTTATTGAGCATCATATCACAACATACATGGCGACGAGTTCGGGATGCGAATTTGAGTGACGGGCTTGCGCAGGGATTCTTGTTGGAGCGGCTTAATCAAATCTTCAAGGCAAGTGCTTCTATTTCGATTTTCTATAAGTATTCGGATAAATATATTAATTCAATTTTTCCATTATTTCTCGGATCAACTGCAAATTCTGGAGCAAGATGCTTTTCACGTCGTGTTGATGAGCTGACGAAGTGCACTCTGAGCGCGATTCGATTTCATTTCAAGCTTCCTTAAAGAAACTTAAAGGCAAGTCACGTATTACATTATTTCGTGACGGAATTTGACATTGTGTAATTTTTGGTTTCGTATGTCTTCACAGCGAGTATCTGGATTCTGTATAGGAGTGCAGTAGCTGTTGACAGTTTTTCCAGTCAAACTGTCATTCTTCGGTTTTCACAGCTGCGAGTCAGTTAAACTGTCATTCTTAGTCTCCTCAGCTGCACTTCAGCCGGTGATTCTAGCGTTCACACCATGACGTCATCGACGTAGCTTACGTGATTCCATTTTGTTTCCATTTTCCTCACAACGGCACATACCAATGAAAGGTAAAGAAGGAAACAGTTTTATACTCAGAAGTTAACGACAAAGTGCTCAACATAGGATCTTCTGTTTTTAAACAAGCATTGTTTCATTAATCTGTCAAAATTGATTTCTTTATAAAAAAAGAGACTTCCGAACCAAAGCAGGAAGTTATGTCCAGTGAGTCAAATTTCAACGCTCCAGCAACTTTTCTTAATGAACCTGGTAAACCAATTATGAAGTGGCGCAATTGGTACAGGGCATTTGAAAACTATTTAGTTGCCATAAATGGTAAGTAATTTGATGCTGAAAGGAAGACAGCCATTCTTGTTGGACTTTTAGGCGTGGCAGGGCAAGACATTTTTTATAGTCTGCCAGATTATGAACCAGCACATGGCCAATTTATTCCTTTAGATGAGTTTCAAGCAGCTGTCAAAAGCTTGAAAAGCAATTTGATGAGGAGGAAAATATTATGGTGGGCAGACACAGTTTTGTGATGAGAAAGCAAGCTGAGAATGAGAATGTAGAGGAATACATAGCAAGTTTAAGAGTTTTGGCAACTAAATGCGATTATCAAGATAAAGTAGATGAGTACATATGTGATCAGTTGGTTTTCCACTGTTATGAACGGAAAATCCAAGAACGTCTTTTAGCATGCAAAATACCTACTCTTTCTGAAGCAATTGATATTGCCAAAGGTATTGAAAGATCATTAGAGGGTTCAAGGGAAATAGCAGGAGCTTCAAGCAGTAATTCCAATGTTTATTTTTTAAATGACAAAAAGAAAAAAGAAAATTATTCTAATAACAAATTAAGAGCGAACACGAATGTTAACACATCTCAATTTATATGTTTTAGATGTGGTTCTCGCAATCACAAAGCTGATTCTTTGATTTGCCCGGCAATTGGGAAGAAATGTACAAGATGCCAAAAGGTAGGGCACTTTGCGGGTGTATGTGGTACTTTTGGCCAAAAACGTTTTACACCTACAAAAGTAAGTAGTGTAGAAGATGTCGATGAGAGTATGTGTTCTAACATTGTGTTGACCATTGAAGATGAGTACAAAAACATCAAAGACCCATTGGGATTGGCAAATGTGGGTGAGGTCCAACTTCATATTATGGCTGATTCCGGTTCGCCAATTACAATAGTTTCTGACAAAAAGTTTCTTCAACATTGGCCGCACGTTGATTTGCTTAAATCTGATGTTAACCCAAAAGCTTTTTGGGAATTTGACATCAATGTTTTTGGGTACTTTGAAGATATTCTAAACATTAAAAATAGATGTGTGAAGACTAAAATATATGTCACTGAACGCGGCAGGGACATTGTGGGATGGAGAGATCTAGCTAATTTGAAGATAATTTTAAAGCCTGGTGCTGAAGACCCCATAGTTCTTGATGAGGGCTTTGTACCAAGTATTGATGTTTCTTTAATTACATGCAAAAATGGAAGCATCTCCACTATTTTAAGTAAATATGAATCGCTTTTTGAGGATCGGATAGGATGTGTAAAAGGTTTTGTACATAAGATATTACTTAAAAAAGACGCTGTGCCTGTTAGACACAAAGTAAGGTCTCTACCTTTAACAGTCAAAAGTGATTTGAAACTATTACTAGACAAACTTGTCAGTGAAGAAGTGATTGAACCAGCAGATTCTGCTGAATGGATTTCGGGTATTGTTTTGATAAAAAAGAAAAGTGGCGAATATCGTTTGTGCGCTGATCTGAGGTCACTTAACAAAAACATTTTGGTAGATTGTTTTCCCCTTCCCAGGATTCTGGAAATTCTAGCAAGCTACGGCAGGTTCTAAATATTTTTCACTTATCGATCTCAGATCAGCGTACCACCAGGCCAAACTTGACGATGAATCTAAGCAATTTACCACGCTTATCACTCCCCTTGGAGCTTTCAGATACATACGATTACCTTTTGGTTTGGCGTCTTCAGCCAACGTCTTCCAAAAGCTAATGGAAAATATGTTTGGGGAATTGGTAGGTGTGCAGAAGTTCCAGGATGACATTCTCATCCATGCAGAGTCTGTAAGTGAACACAATACAATTTTGGATTCAGTACTAGGTAAGGTGCAAGAGAGGGGTATGACTGTATCAAAAATCAAATGCGAATTTCTGAAAACTGAATTGGAGTATTTTGGCCATGTTCTTAGCCATGAAGGTATCAAGCCGAAAATGAATTTAGTTAGGGCAATTTCTGAGGCTCCCAAACCTGAAGATAGAGATTTGTTGAGGTCATTTTTAGGACTCAGCGAATACTATTCTAGATTTATAGAAAACTATGCCGATTTAGTTGAGCCGTTGAGAGCTCTGTTGCGCAAAGGTCAACATTTAGATGGGATGTTCAACATGATGATTCATTTTCAGAAATTAAAAAGTCTATTGTAAAAGCACCCACTTTGAAACAGTTTGATGCTAAAGGAGCCAACATAATTACTGTAAATGCCAGCTCAGTGGGCATAGGTGCAGCTTTTACCCAGATGGTCAATAAGTTGGTTCACTCGGTAGCTTTCATTTCAGGAAGGTTGACCGAGGCTGAGAAAAACTACAGTACTACTGAGAGGGAAGCTCTCGCATGTGTTTGGGCGGTGGATAAACTTAAAATGTATTTGTGGGGAAAAGATTTTGAATTGATAACTGACCACAAGCCTCTCACTTTCATGTTTGACGGGTACGGGAGAGGCAATGGAAAGGCTTCGGCCAGGTTGGTGAGGTTACTTGCTAAGTTGCAAGAATACAATTTCTCTATAAAGCATATTTCAGGTAAGGACAACGTCTGAGCAGATTTTCTTTCCAGGTTGCCCACTGAGAATTTTGAGGTTCAGAATGAGGATGAAACAGAGTGTGTAGTCTCATCTATAACTAGCTTTCAGAAACTGGCAATGCAATTTTGGAAAAAGAATGGTTAGAAGCCATAGATTCTGATGCTGTATAGATGAAGGTTAAAAATTTCATATCTAATAATTGGCCCCTGGTTACTTCGCAATTTGTCTTCAGAATTTAAAACTTTCTTTCAAGTATCTGATGAGTTAAGTTTTGTTGAAGGGTTTCTTATGAGGGGTGACTTATTGGTTCCCCCATATAAACTTAGAAACAGATTGATAGCTACTGCTCATAATACTCACTTAGGTGCTACCATGACTAAGAAAAGACTAAAGGAACAATATTGGTTGCCCCAGATGGACCTTGATGTAAATATGTTTGTAGAGAGATGCAATGTATGTATTAGATCTGATAAACACTGGAAGCCCAGAGTGCAAGAAAGGCAACTTATATAAATTCCAAATTCTGCGTGGTATAAAATTGCTATTGATATAGCTGGACCTTTTCAGATTTTGGAGCGGGATTCTAGATTCCTCATTGTTGTTAGTGACTACTATAGCAAATGGATATACCATAAGTTTGTCCAAACAATTGACTCGGATTCCGTCATTGACTTTTCGAACAATTATTTCTCGATTGAAGGAAGCCCACGCCTACTTGTATCGGATAATGGGAAACAGCTTACTTCTAAAAAAATGACTGAGACGGCATCCAATTAGCATTGGCTTCAAAGCTTGCTGTAAAGAAATTCATTCAGGAGAGAGTGTTTGCTTACAATTCAACTCCCAACAGTGTGACAGGGTTTCCCCCATTTTTTTTAATGAGGGGAAGATGATGTGATAGTGACATTGTTCCGAAAATTGAGGGGTTTGAGTCATACTTACCTGATACAGTGTTCATAAAGGATGATCAACTTCAGGTCAAGCAAAAGATAGTTGATTGCCAAGTTAAAGCCAAGGCTTATCATGACAAGGTACACAAGGCCATTAACAAAGAGTTCTTCAAGGGAGAGTGGGCGCTTATTAAAAGACACAATGGACAACTTAAAGAGGAGTCTAAATACTATGACCCTGAAGAAATTGTCATTGTCTCAGAAAGTGCCATTTGTCTCAGACAGATAGGGTGGCGCAGTAAGAGTGATGCAATAAGATTGACAAAGAGTCAAGTCGAGTTGTGTTTCAAGGGTGCCAACAACAAGGAGTCATTTGATAGGGGATTTTCATGGCTCAATTCTTATTCAGGCGAAGATGATTGTGATTTACCTGTTCTTTGTGGAAATGCTGGTTATCAACCTGTTGATGTTAGCAAGGATTGTGAGCTGAGTTACTCTGGCAGTAATGCTTTTACCAACATTGATGAACAGTGTGGTGATGATATTGTAGGCGAAGGACAAACTATCACTTATGGCGATTCCGGGTCGGAAGTCACTGCACCCAATTTAGTTAGAGAAAATGACACAGTATGCCATGAAGGCTGGGAAGGAACTTGTACTAGGTATGGCAGAATTTCTAAGTTACCGGTGGGCCTCAAAGATTACGATTTACAGCGAGTCTATTGTACCTCATGTTTGTAAAGGAAAAAGGGAGATGTTGCAGGTCTAGTCTTTCCACACATTTCCACTCCCTCCACTGTTATTGGTTCATTGTATGACGCACATTGGAATGTTGGTATCTGTTATTTATGTGACGTCGGCAACCTGTCAGATTCTTTACTCCGCACCTCCCGCGCAGCTGTGTTTTCCCTTTCCTCTCGCAAGCTCGTTACAAGTGAATAAATACTTAAGCAAACATTCAGTTTCCAGCAGTTTATTGAGCATCATATCACAACATGTACAGTCTGCCAAGAAGGCACAGACATATTTCTCATTACAGCCAGGCAGATACAACCAGTGGGGAGGTAAAGCAGGATGTTTTAAGTCATAAAGTAACCAGCCTTTGGTAAGTTCTCTAGCCACCAATAAAAACATTTCTGGGCTTCTCACTGTCAGTTTTAACAGCAAAATGGCACCCTACCTTTTCTAGGTACATGCTTTGTGGTATCTAACAGTTCCAAAGTACTATTCTTCAAAAGTAGAAAATGGTGACTTCCTCTCTCATCTTAGCTGTTGAAAACTCTACCAAGCATACAAACTTTACCATGGCCATCCATCCCAGCTGAGACTACTGAGCATCAAAAGGAAATGCCATCATCGGTGCCTCCTGGAGCGCATGGCTGCAATTGGTCTGCTGGGCCTCGTTTTAGATTGGCGAATGGACTTTAGATTTATTTAGTCACAGATGTCGCTTTTCGCACGCTGTAAGTTTGTCCTCACTCCATACTTAAAGCTGAGTGACACATTATTTGAGGCAGCACCTGTAAGATAGTCAATATCTGCAGTCCCAAAGATAAATATATATACCTTTTCAGAAAGCACTTAAGATGATGTCTGGCAGATATAAGATAATAAACAGAAAGTTAACTTGACTACTATTCTTTTCAGCTCAGTTTACCTATAAACAGCAGCTGCTCCTCTGCTATGGTGGATAATCACCCCCCCCCCCCATAGCCAACTGAGGGAAATGATAAATAAAATGATAATACAACAGTATTATTATCATTTTTTGTTTGTCTGGGCGGAGCAGAGTCTTTGGAGACGAGGCCATGCCATGACTCGCCTGGAAGAGGAGTGATGGGCAGCACAGGATGACCAAACCCTCATGCGCATTGACTTCTCCCTAACCCGAGCTGCATTGCCAGGTGAAAAACAGCAGGCGCAGGCTCCCAGTCCTCTATGAAGCAGAAAACAAGCCTGCTCAGGCCAATCCCAGTGCTTCTCTCATGCTGTGTAGCATGAGAGAACCAACGGGTTTGGCCATTGGGAGTCTGGAAACCTTAGTACTTTTGTCATACGTTTGTTCCCTCACCCCATCCTCTTCCTCTGCCTGGCCACTCTGTCGTGAGACCAGCTGCTTCTGCCTCTAAATTGTGAACCTGCTTTTGATAGTGTTTTGTAAGCAAAATCCACTAACTGATTAATTTATTATATTTTGTATAGCAGGAGAGGTCTTGCTGCAGAGGATGCTAGGAAAACAAGCAATCTAAAATTGCATGAGGTTTAAAAGCTCTTTGAGATACTCATACTTTCTGAAACAATGCAGGGGTCCTGCAAACAGACAGTTTCCCCACCTGAGAGAGAGATGGTCGGTGAAGTGGAAACAAAAGCACCTATCTTTTATCCTTTTACACAGCGCATGTGAGGCTTGGTCTGAAAAGCAGGCTACAGACACTGATGAGTTCAAAATACCCGATGAACACTGCAAACAAATAAGGGCGCGGATGGCACTCCAAAAATGGATTCAACAACAATACAGAGGCCCTGCAGGCACCATTTTCACTTCCGAAAGTGCATCTGTAAACTAACTGGCATGATGCACGGCTAACCCTAGCCATAGTCAAAAAAACAGCAAATGATTTTGGTGCTGGTAAGCTAGGGGCTTACATTTCATAAAGAACATGTCAGGACCTCAGTGCCTAAACTTCTGAACACATCTAATGAAGCAATATAGGAGTGAGAACTTCCACTGATCATATAAGGAGATGCATCATTCTCATATGTGAGAAATCTGCAGATGAATGCAGATAGTAACATGGTAGCAGGTAAGCTACTC